>NW_016107797.1:1287191-1487305 GCF_001604975.1 Cebus imitator
AAAAAAAAAAAAAAAAAAAAAAAAAAAAAAAAAAAAAAAAGGAAGTGTTTAGCACATAGAAAGTGCCCAATAAATTATTTACATAATCCTATAACTCTCTAAGTAGAGTTTGTGAAGAAGGGTGTTTAGCAAATAGGAAGTGCCCAATAAATTATCCTTACTTTCAAGAGTGGGGGAGTTGAACAAATGAAGAACAATTACATTTAAAGGTAAAAACATTGCACAAAGGAGGCAGTATTTGGCAGAAACGTAAGATGCTGCTGTAACTATTTTTTTTTTAATTTATTTGAGCAATTTAGGATATTTTCAGGAAAACAGAAGAACGCCGTGAAGATACAGATTGTTCTATTAGGCTGCAGAAAGAGAAACCTACCCACATGCACTGCAAATTTATTGGTCTGTGCAGTGGGACTTACTCTTTACTTGGCTCACATTTCAATCTCACTCTGAGTCTGAACTCTTATCACAGCTGGTTTCATGGTATTTCAAAGCCTATGGCAGAGACTCATGTAAGCCTTCTTGGATTTTTGGTTGTCTCTTTAGTATCTTCATTTGAAAACTAAAAGTTATTTCAAATTTAACATCCCCAAAATCACGTTCTTGCAAACTTCCTCTATCCTTGTGCTTCTACATCCTAGTTACCAGCAACTTTATTTTCCATGTTTAGATCAAAACAACCAGGTATATATTTGATGCTGCATACCTAATCTATGAGAAAACCTTGTATTCTCTCCCTCATTATTGCCACTATCACCACTCAATGCTAAGACACTGTGATGGGCTGAACTGTATTCCCCTCAGATTCCTATGTTGAAGCCCTAATCCTCATCTTTCAAAATGTGACTCTAATCAGTGACAGGACTTTTCATTTAAAAATGTGGTTAGGATAAAATGATACCATGAAGGTGGGCCCTAATCCAATATGACTGGTGCCATTGTAAGAAGAAGAGATGAGGACATAGAGAGATAGCGGGGATGTTGGGGCACAGAGGACAGACCATATGAGAAGACAGCAAGAAAGCACTATCTGCAAGCCAAAGAGAAAGGCCTCAGAAGAAATTTCTAGCCTGAGACTGTGAGAAAATAAATGTCTGTTGTGTATAACACCTGGTCTGTGCTGTTTTATATGGCAACTCTAGCAAACTAATATAGTTACCCTTATCTCCCACCCATAGTGTTACAATATTATCTGATCTTTCTCTTTCTGTCTTTTTTTCTTTTTTTGGAAACAGTCTTACTTTACTGTCCAGGAAGCAGTGCAGTGGCACCACCTTGGCTCACTGCAACATCCACCTCCTGGACTCAAGCAATTCTCCTGCCTTGGCCTCTGAAGTCTGAGACTACAGGGTCCCATGACCATGCCTGGCTAATTTTTGTATTTTTAGTAGAGTTCAACATGTTGGTCAGGCTGGTCTCGAACTCCTGACATGAAGTGATTCACCAGCCTCAGCCTCCCAAAGAGCTGGGATTACAGGTGTAAAAATTGGACCCATACAATATCTAGAATTATTCTTTTAAACAACTTTTACTATGGGATTCTTCTGCTTAAGGGCATCTAGTTATTTCCTCTTTCAATCAGAATAAAAAATGCAGGTTTCCCTCTGTTTTTCTGGGCTCTACAGTGTTTTAAAAGTGACTTCTTGAACCTCAGCTTCTTCCATGACTCTCCTTTTCTCTCTACTCTAGCCACAGTGGATGCCAAATTGTTCTTTTAACACACCTAACAGGCACCTGCCTCAGGGCCTTTGCACGTATAGGTCTATCTGCTTTTTAATTATTTCCTCATGGTTTTCATGTTCTGTACTTTAAACTTCTGTCATATTTCTGTTCTAATGTAATTCTATCAGAATGCAGCTGTCTCTAAAATAACCCCCTGCTGACACCCTCACATTTTATATTCCGTTTTCCTACTTCATTTTCTTCATAACACATACTTACTTGTTTACATGTTTCTGCAATTCTTCCTAACAATAAACTTTAAGCCACATAAGAACAGGGATGATGTTTACTTTACTCCATGCTGTGCTCCCAAATTTAGAATTGCTTGTGGCACATATTTGATATTCAAAAAAATATTCAATTCAAAGGCATGAACGAACAAAATAATTTCTTAAGACTATCTATAAAGATAGATTACCTTGTTTATAAAATTGCTTAGCTGAGTTCTAGCTAATGTTTTCTGCCGTTACTTTGGTAGTCAGCTAGGTAGCCTTTTCCTCCTATTTCTGATCCATTTTTTCCTGTAGTTGAGTTTCACGCTTTGGCCTTGTGTTTCTTTGCTTCTGTCCCAATATGAAACCTACTCCTGGAATGAGTTGTCTCTTCTGTCACCATTATTTGGAATTATAAAGCAAATTATTATGGCAGCCCTAGCAAACTAATTATAATGCATAATGCTAATTCCTGTTAATTTAATCATCCAAAATTTATTTTCTGACCGTTTTCAGTACCTAAATGATTTTCTGTTGTTTTAGTTTTTTATTTAACTGCTGCTGCTGTTGCTGCTGTTGTCGCTTTCTGCTGTTTGTTTTCTGCAAAAAAGACCTAAGTGTTTGATGAGAATAAAAAGGTACAGAGATGGGAGACAGCTAACTAAAGTGCAATGTATTTCCCTTTTTCCCTCTCCCTCCAATATAATCTATCTCTCAAACATTTAAATTTCCTCATGCTTTTTCCTAGCTCAGGATTGTTTCCAGTATTCATCACTTTTGGTACATGTCTCCTCACTCATATTTAGTATCCTTAAAAGAAAAAATAAATGTATTACACATACAAAAGCTGTGTCTTGTCCTAAGAACAAATTTAAGAGATGATTATTTAGCTTAAAGATAACGATTGTGAAATGCTTGGTGTAAATAAGTATACTGTTTCATGTAGGCGTGACCTGAGGCTGACACCTATTTCCTGTTTACATTTCAGTATCTCCTGAAATTGGGATTTTATTAGCAAACAGAAGAAAAACTTGGAAATGTACTTTTGCTGAAAATTAAATTCTTAGCCTGTCAAAAGTAGCAAATATTTTGCTAGCATTTTTATATTATGATCTCAGGCTTTCATAAAAGTTATGAATCATTTTTATCTAATTTATTTGGTTTCGCATATCAAAGATTGTCACATCATCAGAGCTGAATTTTATTACTGAGTTTTACACACGAGTCAGAAAAGGGAAAAGAGCTTGTACAAACAGCATGTTAAAAAAATCCCCCAAAAGTTAAATTCAAATGGAATATTCAGCTTTATCAGTTACTTTATCACAAATGAGTTCCATAATCATTTATTAACAAAATTAATAGCAATCACAGCCAACATACTTATACTATTACTAAGAAAATCGCTTTCAAAATAATGCAGGATATGGTTTGACTTAATTTGCTGCATTAGTTTCCTATTTCTACTTGATATGGTTTGGATTTGTGTCCTCACCCAAATCTCATATCCAATTATAATCTCAAGGATTGGAGGTGGGGCCTGGTGGTAGGTGATTAAATCATGTGGTAGTTTCTCATTAATAGTTTTCCACCATCTCCCTAGTGTTTTTCTCATAAAGAGCTCTCATGATGTCGGCTTGTTTAAAAGTATGTAGCACCTTCACTCCTCCCTTTTCTTTCTGATGCAGACATATAAGATGTTGCTTCCTCTTCACCTTCTGTGATTCTAAGTTTCCTGAGGCCTACCCAGAGGCTGATGGAATGGTACCATTCTTCCTGTACAGCCTACAGAACAAAGAGCCAATTAAACTTCTTTTTCATTATTGTACTTTAGCTTCTGGGATACATGTACAGATCATGCAGAGTTGTTGCATAGGTACATACATGGCAATGTGGTTTGCTGCCTCCATCCTCCTGTCACTATATCTGGCATTTCCCCCCATGTTATCCCTCCCTGACTTCCCCAGCCCCCACTGTCCCTCACTTAGTCCCTCCCAACAGACCCCAGTGTGTGATGCTCCCCTCCCTGTGTCCATGTGTTCTCATCGTTCAACACCCACTTATGAGTGAGAACATGCAGTGTTTGATTTTTTGTTGTAGTGTCAGTTTGCTGAGAATGGTTTCCAGATTCATCCATGTCCCTACAAAGGACATGAACTCATTGTTTTTTATGGCTGCATAGTATTCCATGCTGCATATGTGCCACATTTTCCTTGTTCAGTCTATCATCCATGAGCATTTAGGTAGGTTTTCTTTATAAATTATCCAGTCTCAGGTATTTATAGCAGTGCAAGAATGGGCTAATACACTACTGTAACCAATTGCCATAAACATAATGGCTTAAAACCATACACATTTATTTTCATACATTTCTGAAGGTCAATAGGGCTACGTTCCTTCTGGAAGTTTCAGGGAAGAACCTGTTTCATTGTCTTTTTTTGATTTGTGAGGTTATTTGTATTCTTTATTGGCTTCTGAGCTCTTCCTTATTTCACTTTAATCTTTTGGGTCTAGCCTTCTACCTCTGACTTTGGCCCTCCTGCCTCCCTTTTATAAGGATACCTGTGACCATATTAGGCCCACATGGATAATACAGGATAATCTCCTGATCTCAAATATTTAACTTAATCACATCTGCAAAGCCCCTTTCACCATCTAAGGTAATACCTTGACAGGCTCCAGGGAATAGGACTTATGCATGTTTGGAGAGAGTATGAAAAACTGTGAATACATACATACACACAGACAAACACACACAGACACACACACATACATGTAATTTATGTGTACGTATCAAGTTGTTCAAGCATTGGATATTTCCAGTTGATTCCATTGTAGTATATAGCCATAATAGATAAAAAACACCAATCACAGATAATCTTTTTGTTCGGGAGTTAATGTACTGGATTGTTCTAAGAATAACCTAGTCTGTAACTAATTTTCTGTTTTCCTCCTTTTTTTCCTTTTTGCCTCTGACTGTCATATTGATAGTTTGTTTGTACCAGAAGTATTTTAGTGTTGAATGCTAGGCACATTGGATAGTTGGACACATTGGTCACTGTCTGATATTGATTATATTTCACTATATCAAAACTCACAATACATCTCAACTTCTAGATTTCAGCACATCACCATGTTAAAGCTCCTTCAGCAATCTTGTCATCTCAATTTTTCACACTTTTTCATTTGTTTGTTATTTTGACAATCATGTACCACAACACATACCAATAGATAATGCTATAAAAATATGAGAAATTGTAGCATCAACATTGTCAAACCTCATGTCACAGATAAAGTCACTTAATAATGATCCAGGAATATTTTTAAATCATGTATTTGTCAAACTACTCTTAAACTGGTATACTATCTTTCTTTTACTTTTCCTATTTTTGATGAAGAAGAATACTTTAAACACTAATATCAATGTTTCTTCCTTCCTGTCCATTTCATGTTTACTTAAAAGATTCATGGAGTGACAAACTAGGTCAACTCTGCCTTTAACCATTGGTTTAAATATTGACCGTGACTGCTTCTGTGCTCTAATAGCTAGTTGAGTAGTCACAACAGAGACTCTACCTACAAAGCCAAAACCATTTATTATCTGGCTCTTTACAGATAATAAAAATTCAGTCTTTCCAAACCAGGGTCAGCAAACTTCTCTAATGGATACACTAGATAAGTTTGCTGACCCTTGTTTGAAAAGATTGAATATCATCAGTACCTAAGTGAATGGGCAAAGATATTTCAAAGGCACTAAAAATATGTTTCAGTTTAATATAGTTTAATATACACATCCAAGTTATCAATCATGCAAGCGGAAAATTGTCATACCTATTGCTGTGTGTGTCAGAGCATTCTGTTGTCATTTCAACCCTTGAACTCTACCTTGATTCTGCAGGGTTTCATCTGGGAATTAAGGATAGATTTTAGCACCTCTTCCTTCTTGTCACTCTCTACATTAGCCAATCTTGTTAATTCATACGTGTGTGTGTGTGGGTGTTTGTGTGTGTAGACACAGACACACATTTCTTCCATTACTGTTCATTTCCACCACTGCCAGTCAGGTTCAAACCCACATTGTTTTTCAATCTGCCCTGTGCTTGTATCTCCTGATTATTATCCTAGAATGCCAATATGAGCTTTTTAAAATTAATTTTGATGTTTTCTTTCTAGTTTTCCTAAAACCCTTGACTGGTTCTCATTGTTCCTAGGATAAAATACAAAATAATTAGGATGACTTATAAGACTCTGAATCTAAAAATATGATCTGCCTCCACCCATATCACTCTTTTCTTGGTCACTATAGGTAAAATACACTATCCATATATTATTTCCCAGAATGAGCTAAGCTATTTTCCTTATTTATGGCCTTTTTCCACCCAATGCTTTAGGTCTCAGCTCAAATTTCAATGGGGGAAACAGCTCAAATTTCAGTGGGGGAAAAGTGCTTTATTTTATTGCCTAAATACATTATCACTCCCTTGATTTTTCTCATAACATTTCATTATGTTTCTTCATGGCATTTAACATAACTTGGATATTATTTACATGTGAGAATCCATTTATTTAATGTCAATACCCTGTACTAAACTATGAAGTCTGGTCTTCCTCATCCTCCTCTCCATGCCAAGACTAGCACAAGGCATAACACCTGACCAGCATTCAACAAGTGATTATTCAATATTCCTTTAATTGTCATATTTATTTAGCATACAGATTTTACTATTTTATGCTCGATATTTGGTAAAATATTTTTATTTTTTGGTAAAATTCTTCTTTCTCTTTTTGGGAATACCTCCTGCTTAGCCTCCATCATGGCCCTCTTATTCCATGTAAGCCACTGGCTACTTTGGAAAACTTTACCACTGTTTTCTTACGTGTATCTATATTCATCAGTTGACCTAGTACTAATTCCTTGGAAATATATATTATCTAACAGAGATACATTATGGACTAATATGTATTTTCACTCTCCTCTTGTTGAAGCAACTGCAATCAAACCTAAATAACACAACTAGAATTATTTTTTTCAATTAACTTGCTTGAAAGAAAAACAAAACCAGAAACAGGTAGTCTATCAGAGCCAAAAACAGATAAATCAGATATGTCTTATGCTAATTCATCCATTGAACAGATATATGACAAATTCACCAGTCACTTATAAAGGAGGAGAAAAGAGGACAAGTGTTACAATATACCTGCTATGTCAGTATAATCACTCAGATTATTGTAAAAAAAAAAAAAAAGTTACCCTAATTAATACCCATAGAAACAGACAAGCCACATTTAATGACTGAAACGTTGCAAAGAAATTCTTTCTGGGTAACAAAATATACCTCAAAGAATAAATTATAGATTTTGTTATGTTTCACATAACAAACAATAGAATTTTATAATTCATATTTATTTTATGCTAGAGAACAAACTCTAGATATAGCTCTGTGCTAGAGTACTAATTTTTATTTGTTATGTATACTGTAACATCAACAGTCTAGGGAAAAATAACTGGTCCTGATTAATTTTTGTTGAACTATTACATTAATGTTAACTTTGTCATATTTAGTATTTTATCTATTTTATAGGAACAAACTTTTTATCTAGAAGAAAAATTAAAACTCATGAAAGCCAATAAACAAATGAGTTTTCAACAACTTCATTCTTTTATTTCTCAAAAAAATTTGTTACAATTTAGAGAAGTATGAAACAAACTACAAGTATGATTTACAATCTTCTGACACTTACAGAAGGTTCCTTCGCTTCTACAAAGTAAAAGATGTCTGAAAAGATGTCTATCTATATGAACTACAGTTTCAATAAGCTAAGAGTGTCAGCTTTTCTAGAAACTATGACCTTTGATGGATTCTTTGACTCCCACTTTTTCACTGAGTCATAGTATCTTCATCTAGATCTGGGAACCTGGGTACAATGAAAAGCCATGTTTAACATCTTTATTTCATGGTTTCCAGTTTCATCCGTGTCCCTACAAAGGACATGAACTGATCATTTTTGATGGCTGCATAGTATTCCATGGTATATATGTGACACATTTTCCCTGTCCAGGCTATCATTGATGGGCATTTGGGTTGGTTCCAGGTCTTTGCTATTGTAAACTGTGCTGCAGTGAACATTCATGTGCATGTGTCATTATAGTAGAACGATTTATGATCCTTTGGATATATATACAGTAATGGTATTGCTGGGTCAAATGGAATTTCTATGTTTAGGTCCTTGAGGAATCACCACACTGTCTTCCACAATGGTTGAGCTAATTTACACTCCCACCAACAGTGTAAAAGTGTTCCCATTTCTCTACATCCTCTTCAGCATCTGTTGTCTCCAGATTTTATAATGATCGCCATTCTAACCGGCGTGAGGTGGTATCTCAATGTAGTTTTGATTTGCATTTCTCTAATGACCAGTGCTTATGAACATTTTTTCATGTTTGTTGGCCTCATGTATGTCTTCTTTTGTAAAGTGTCTGCTCATGTCCTTTGCCCGCTTTTTAATGGGCTTGTTTATTTTTTTCTTGAAAATCTGTTTTAGTTCTTTGTAGATTCTGGATATCAGCCCTTTGTGAGATGGAAAATGCAATAAAAAAATTTAAAAAATATATCTTTATTTAAATTGTTTCCCTGAATCCCTGAAACAATGTCATTTCAAGTAAAACTTTACCTACACAAGTGCTCTAAATAAATTATGCCTGTCTATAAAGTGCCAATATAAATTATTGAGGAGCAAAAAGAACAGATGACTGCTTTGGTTGTATCACACCTATCTCACCAATATCAAAGAGTAAGAAATAAAAAGTATTGCTGCCCTAAGACTCTATTAATGCTCCATTAATGATCAAGAAAGGACTCAAACGACAGAATCTATGACAAATGTGGCTTCTTTTTGTTAAGAGAGGATAGCATAGAATTTTAAAAGCCCAGAATGGACAAATATAATGTATTTAAAAGTGTCAGAAAGAGGAAATGATCTCTCAGACCAAAGAATAAGCTAAGTATGCTGGGACTCAGACATCAGAAAAGGAACTCCTCAGTATCTTCTCTACATGCTGATGTGCAACAGAAGACCAAGGGAGCAGCCACATAAGCTTCTGCTCATCAGCTAGATTTGGAATCAAGAAATTAGTTAAGCCACCTATGACTAGAGAATCCTTTTAAAAACTAATTTTTTCAGGAACTTTTTAGAAGCTATCTCCACCAATCATATTAAACCTGATCTAGGCAGATATTTATATTTCTTTCTCTTCTCAAATATTTAGATTTTTAAAAAATATTTTTATGTGGTGTTTTGTAAGGGTTTGAGATTAAATTGTTTTGTTTTAGGAAAAATAATTAAATCCTGGTTTGGAGTGGAGAAGTGAGCAGGAGGGAAAGGAAACCACAAAGGATGTATGATGTGATAAAACCCCCTACCACTATGGGTTATTGAAGTTTAAAACCTTGAGGAAAATTTGAGAAACAATGTAAAACCCATTTCTTTGTTATATCTCTAGAGGAAACAGAGCTTCAGTTCCCATCAGTTATTCCTCAAAGGCTGCTTCCAGAGATTAATTTCCTGCCTCTTCTGACCTGACCTGAGCAGGGAGAGAGACCAGCCCTGGCTGCATAGAAAACCTGCAGCCAGTGATGCAGATAATAATGATGGAATAATGATAAAGCCCAAAGAGTAGGTGATGTGCTAGGGTATGTTATTCTATGTTACAAGATATTCTTAAAAAACTATTTTAACCAATGCATAGAGTTTCATTATTTGATTATACCCTAATTTATTAAAGCAATACCTTGTTTTGTTTGTAAAAGACCAAGAATACTTATCAAAGACAGTAATAATGTTCACTGTTACCTATCTTCTTCGGTAATAAATAAATAAATAAATAAAATCTTACACTGGAATTAATGAATCAATAATGTTTTTAAAAATCCTTAAATTTTTTGATATGTATCACAAAATTATTTATTAGGATATTCATACCAAATAGTTCCTATAAACCCAATTGTAAGAAATACAAATATAAGCTTTCCAATGGACACAGTGGGCTATTACTTATTTTATCTGTGCCAAACAGAGAAGAGTAAATTTAGCTAATGAATGTCTTAATTTGGCTTGACTTGATTGTTAATACATTTGTTTTCTATTGTTGCTATAACAAATAACCACAAATTTAGCAGCTTAAAATAACAGAAATTTATTATCTTATAGTTCTGGAAGTCCAGAGGTCAAAATAGATGTCAATGGACTTAAACTAAGATGTAAGTAGAGCTTCATTTATTCTAAAGGTACTGGTAGAAGATAATTCATTTTTTTAATCTTTTCCAACTTCTGCAGTCTGCCCACTTTGCAAGCTGCCTGTTCTCTTCCGTCTTCAAACCCAGCAATGACCCATTCAGTCCTCACAGCACAACATTCTTATTTTTCCGCCTTTCTCTCCTATCTTTTGAGGACCCTTTTGATTACATGTATGTACCTACATAATCCAGAATATTCTCTTCATTTTTTAAATTATACTTTAAGTTCTATGGTACATGTGCAGATCGTGTGGGTTTATTACATAGGCATACGCATGCCATGGTGGTTTCAGCATTCATCCCCCTGTCATCTACATTAGGTATTTTTCCTAATGTTATCCCTCCCCAATGCCCCTACCCCCTGCTCTCCCTCCCTTAGCTCCCTCACTCCCCAACAGGCCCAGTTGTGTGATGTTCCCCTCCCTGTGTCCCTGTGTGCTCATTGTTCCGCACCCACTTATGAGTGAGAATACGAGGTGTTTGGTTTTCTGCTCTTGTGTCAGTTTGCTAAGAATGATGGTTTTCAGCTTCATCCATGTCCCTGCAAAGGACATGAACTCATCCTTTTTTATGGCTGCACAGTATTCCATGGTGTATATGTGCCACATTTTCTTTAGTACCCTCTTTATTTTAAGGTCAGCTATTTGACATCCTTAATTCTATCAGCAAACTTAATACCCCTTGCATTGTAACTCAACATATTCACAGGTTCCAGAGATTAGGACTTAGACCTCCTGCAGCAGGGAGGGTATTATTCTGCTTATCAACTGATAGAGCTCAATATTTAGCACATTTTACTGTCAGTTTATATTTTTTCTATGAATTATTTATTTTTATTTTTACTATTTTGTTAAGTTTATATTTTTCTTCCTGTCGCCCAGGCTGGAGGGCAGAGGCTCAATCTCGGCTCATTGCACCTCTGCCTGCAAGATTCAAGTGATTCTCCTGCCTCAGCCTACCTAGCATCTGGAGGTACAGGTGCCTACCACCATACCTGGCTAATGGTTTCACCATGTTGGCCAGGCTGGTCTCGAACTCCTGGCCTGAAGTGATCTGCCTATCTCTGCCTCTCAGAGTGCTGGGATTACAGGAATGAGTCACCATGAACCACCACGCCTGGCCTTCTTACTGCTTTCTAAATGTTTATTTATATTTATTATGTTGTAGTAACCCTATTATATATCTTTTTCTCTAAACTTTAATTTGCCATTTGAATTTTGTCCCATTTTTCATCTGAAAAGTGCAGTTTTTCACCTTGATTCCCCAGAGCTTTTATTTATACTTTTGATTACTTGGCCTTTACTTCTCCCTTTGTTACCATGCATAATGTCATAATAATTCTAATTTTATCTTAATTTTTGTGTTGTTTCTTTTTAATTTTGCCTCATTTCATATGTAAGGTTTTCAGTTGTGTATTTATCAGATGTTTCCAGAACCTATGTAACAATGCTTTAAAAAAAAAAATTGGATAAAGCATTTGGAGATTGCAGTTCATTTTCATTATGAAAATTTATTGCAATTTTTATTCTGTCCTGTTTGTCTCATACATAATGATTTTCTCCTTTCAATTAGATTGCAAGTTCATTAAGGTTATGTGATGTGTCTTTTATTGTTTTCATACTCCTTCTGCTACTTAATAATCAATGGTCACATAAAAATTTGTGTTGACAAATTTTAAAATATTAGCATATTCACAGCATTTATTAGATAAAATATGATAACAAATCTCAAACTAATCTCACAACTAATGTCAGAAATAATACCAAAACCACACAGAAACTATGGGATGTGATAATTCTGTGTCTGTTGTGATTATGTAAATAAAACAAAGTGAGAGTAAATTCAAATAATATTTACTTAAGGTTTAAGTTAAGAAACTGAATTGCAAATGAATTTTATATTTTCAAAGGTAGGTGGTCTTTTGAAGTGAATATTATAATTCTTAGTTGATTTTATTTTAATCTGGAATTAATTTAAATCAAGAAGAACATATTTTAGGAATTATAATAACTATGAAACTTATTTAATATATATGAATTTTAAGTTTAATATTTTCTTTTTGAAAAGTAATCTGGGGTGTAAAGAGCTGTTATGTTAAAAATACAACTTAATTGAAGTCATTTTTCAGGTTTATATATTCTTAGTCTAGCTATATTTCAGTTGTTGCTTCAAGTTATGACTCAAGTTTCACTAGCTAAATTGCTCATATTCTCCTAATGGCTCATTAGTACCATCAATTAGATTGGTAAATAATGTAGAGCTACACTACTATTATTCTATATCTTTTAACATTACTTGAGTTCATATTGAACTTTGTCAATGTCAGTGTATTTACTCTTAGTGGGATTTAAAGGTTATAATTTTTTTGTGACTCGAAAATGAAGAGTTGGGAGAATTATTTTTAGCCCTAATTACCAAATTTTAGTGAATAGTATAGCATACTGAAACACAATCTCTGTGATATGTTATTTTGGAATATGAAAACAGCAAATATTTCAGAAAAATTTCCTGAATGAAAAGTTAAATATAATTTTAACCAAATGTGGGATTGTGTGTGTATGTATGTGTGAATGCTGTTAAAAGAAAACTTCAGACAAGTTTAATTTGGTGGAGTTTAATTGAGCAAAAAAAAGAAACAATATATGAATCCAGCAGTCTTCAGAATCACAGCAGTTTCAGAGAGTCTCCAGGGGTGTCTCATGGTCAGAATAAATTTATAAACAAAAAAGGCAAAGTGATGTACAAGAATCAGAAGTGAGGTACAGAAACAGTGAATTGCTTACAGCTCACTGTTTGCCTTATTTGAATGCAGTTTGAACACTCAGCAGTCTATGAGTGGTTAAGTATGGCCGCTGGGATTGGCCAACACTCAGCTATTGTTACAGGTGCATGCTGCTAAGTTAGGTTTTCAATTTTGTCTGCCTATTAAGCTAAGTGATGATTCTTCCACAAGGACTCAAATATAGAAGTACAGATTCCTTCTCAGGTCATATTTAGATTGCTTTAACAATGCACACCTGCAATCTACATATGGGTAGAATGTATTTTCATTATGAATTTAAAATAATGAACACATTAATGAATTTATTTAACATTTGTTTATTCTGTCAATGATATGGTTTGGCTGTGTCCCCAGCTAAATCTCAACTTGAATTGTATCTCCCACAATTCCCCTATGTTGTAGGAGGGGCTCAGAGGGAGGTTATTGAAACACGGGGGCCAGTCTTTCCCATGCTATTCTCATGATAGTGAATAAGTCTCACAAGACTGAAGAGTTTATCAGGGGTTTCTGCTTTTGCTTCCTCCTCATTTTCTGTTGCCCCTGCCATGTAAGAAGTGCCTTTTGCCTCTCACCATGACTCTGAGGCCTCCCCAGCCATGTAGAACTGTGAGTCCAACTAACTTTTTCTTCCCAGTCTCAGGTATGTGTTTATCAGCAGCATGGAAATGGACTGATACAGTAAACTGGTGCCAGAGCAGTAGGCATGCTGAAGATACCTGACAATGTGGAAGCAACTTTGGAATTGAATAGTAAGCAAAGGTTGAAACAGTTTGGAGGTCTCAGAAGAAGACAGGAAAATGTGGAAAAGTTTAGAACTTTCTAGAGACTTGTTAATAGCTTTGCCCAAAAGGCTGATAGCAATATGAATAATAAGGTCCAGGCTGAGGTGGTCTCAGATGGAAATGAGGAACTTGTTGAGAACTGGTGCAAAGGTGACTCTTGTTATATTATAGCTAAGAGGCTGGTGGCATTTTGCCCCTGCCCTAGAAATATGTGGAACTTTGAACTTAAGATAGATGATTTAGGATATCTGAGAAATTTCTAAGAAATTTCTAAGCAGCAAAGCATTCATGAGGTTACTTGGGTACTATTAAATGCATTCTATTTTAAAAGAAAAATAGAGCATAAAAGGTTAGAAAATTTGCAGCCTGAGTATGCAATAGAAAAGAAAATTCTATTTTTTGAGAAGAAATTTAAGCTGGCTGCAGAAATTTGCATAAGTAATAAGGACCGAAATAGTAATCCCCAAGACAATGGGGAAAACGTCTCCAGAACATGTCACAGGTCTACATGGCAGCCCCTCACCTCACAGACCCAGAAGACTAGGAGGAAAAATGGCTTCATAGGCTGGGCTCAGGGTCCCATGCTGTGTGCCTAGGGACTTGGTGCCCTGCATCCCAGCCACTCCAGCTGTTAATAAAAACGGCCAGGGTACAGGTCAGCCATGGTTTCAGAGGGTTCAAGCCCCAAACCTTGGCAGCTTCCACGTGGTGTGATCCTGCAGGGGCACAGATGTGAAGAACTGAGGTTTGGGAGCCTCCACCTAGATTTCAGAAGTTGTATGGAAATGCCTGGATGCCCAGGTGAAAGTTTTCTACAGAGGAGGGCCCCTCATGGAGAACCTCTGCTAGGTCAGTGTGGAAAGGAAATGGTGAGGTAGAAGCCCTCACAGTCTCCCCTGGGGCACTGTCTAGTGGAGCTGTGAGGAGAGGGCCACCATCCTCCAGACCCCAGAATAATAGATCCTCCAACAGCCTGCATTGCGCACCTGGAAAAGTTGCAGACACTCAACACCATCCCGTGAAAGCAGCTAGGAGAGAGGCTGTATCTTGCAAAGCCATGGAGTGGAGCTACCCAAGACCATGGGAACCCACCTCTTACATGAGCATGACCTGGGTATGGGACATGACGTCAAAGGAGATCATTTTGGAGCTTTAAAATTTGACTGCACTGCTGGATTTCAGACTTGCATGAGACCTGTAACCACTTTGTTTTGGCCAATTTCTCCCATTTGGAATGGCTGTATTTACCCAATACCTGTAACCTCATTGTATCTAGCAAGTAACTAGCTTATTTTTGATTTTACAGACTCATAGGTGGAAAGGACTTGCCTTATCTCTGATGAGATTTTAGATTGGACATTTGGGTTAATGCTGAAATGAGTTAAGACTTTGGGAGACTGTTGGGAAGGCATGATTGGTTTTGAAATGTGAGGACATTAGATTTGGAGGGACCAGAAGTGTAATGACAGGGTTTGGCTGTATCTCCCAGAATTCCCACATCTTGTGGGAGGGACCTAGGGGGTAGTAATTGAATCATGGGGGCCAGTCTTTCCTGTGCTATTCTCATGATAGTGAATAAGTCTCACTTTCTCTTGCTGCCACAATTTAAGAAGTGTCTTTTGCCTCCCACCTTGATTCTGAGACCTCCCCAGCCATGTGGAACTGCAAAGTCCAATGAAACCTCTTTTTCTCCCAACTCTCTGCTATGCCTTTTTCAGCAGCCTGGAAAAAGACTAACACAGTCAATGACATAGTTCATATTCTAGTGAAAAAAACAACACAAATACCTAAAACATAATTTTCAAAATGTATACTTTCAGCTTTGGAAATGAAAAAAGGCTTCGATATCAGTCTGGGAACTCAGTGAATTAAAAACCAAGATGAATTTATTATAGAAGTGCAAGAGATTTATTGGGGACCATCACTGGGTATTAGGGTTCTCCAGAGAAACATGGACATGTGTAACTGTACGTGTGCGTATGTTGTCCGAGAGGGAGATAGATGAGAGAGAGAGAGAGAGAGAGAGAAATAGAGACTGAGACTAGGAGTTGGCTCATGCAGCCATAGAGGATGAGAAATCCTTTAACCTGCCATCTGCAAGATGGAGAAGAGGGAATGCTGGTAATATTCAGGTTGAGCCTGAAGGCTTGAGAATGAAGAAAATCAATAATGAATTCCCATTCTGAGTGCAAACACCTGAGAATGAAGGTGTGTGAATGTGGGGGCACAGACATACATCCTGGAGTCAAAAGGCCCATGAACTAGGATCACTGTTGTCAGAGTGGAAGCAGATGATGGATGGATGAACCAGCTCAAGAAGAAAGAAAAAGAATTCACTCTTCCTCTGCATTCTTGTTCTATTCTGGCACTCAACAGACTAGACAACACCCGTTCACAATTGTGAAAATGATCTTTTTACTTAGTTTACCAATTCAATTGTTAATCTCTCTCAGAAAACCCCCTCACAGACATACCCCCAAAATAATGCTTTACCAGCTATTTGAGCATTCTTTGACTCTTTGAAGTTGACACATACAATTAACCATCACAACCCATGAAAGGAAAAGAGCAGAGAGATCAGGAGTAGAGTTTTAGACAGCAATGCTAATATGACCCCTGTGAAATTAGAGGAGGAAGAAAGGAAGATTGAGTGGAAACCTTCACTTCATATGTCAGTGAAGCTTTTAGAAAAAGCCTCAATCCTGAACAGTAAGCTACAGTGCAAAGGTTGTCCTGTGCTGGGCAGAAATGGTGAGACGCTAGTATCTCCTCTGTGTCAGATCAGAGTAGAAATTTTTCAGGAGAGAATTGCCTCACTTCAAACGCTGTGGTTATTTCCCAAAGTGCTACAGCTACAGGGTGTTGGCTAATTGCACTTGTGTAGAAGCCTGTTGCTTGAAAAGAGTTCTGTGTGATGCATCTACATGGCTGCCAGAGTTTTAAAGAAAACATGACTCTAATCTTTTAAAAACAGTTAAGTATTTGTTGAATATTTATCCTGTGTCAGATAATACAAATATTTTTCTAAATAATTCTTTATCTACTTTTTAAGTGTTTATAAAGAGGAAATATATGCATAGTCAGTTTTATTGAAGGCATTGTATTGTATTGGGTGATAGATAACTTTCTGTGGTTAGATCATGTGTAAGAGACAAAGTTGTAAATGTAGTTTGGTTCTTGATGATGTGAGGCCTCGTCATAGGCCCAGAACTTTGGGGTTTACCACCAAAGCCATTGTAAACCACTTTAAGAAAAGCGTGGCACAATCAGATTAGCTTTTAACGTTATACTGATGATTATCTGGGGAATTGGAGAGAGAAAGAAATGGGTAGTTATATGGAAAACAATTAAAAGGCATCATTCTAAGAACAAGCTGAGACAAGGCATAAATAAGGATATATCTAAAGAAAAAAAAAAGAAAAGGCAATCACTAGAGGGATCTATTGAGAGACTAGATATTGGATTTACCAAATGGTTACAACACTGCTAATTAAGGAGGAGAAAGAGAAGAAATGGTAGAAGTGTTCTGAGTCTTTAATATTATCAGCATTATCTTCACCATCAGCATCATTAACATTGTTCGGCTGAGGAGTGGGCAAGATGAAAGAAATTATGCTTTGTATGCATTGAGTCTGAATGACCTACTGGACAGTTAGGTGGAGATGCCAGCGAGGCAGTTGAAAATATTTTGAATTTTAAAGTAGACATCTAATGATGTATTGGGCAATCTTTAGTGTATAACCACAGTACTATAACACTTTCGGAATAGTTATATAGGGAATTTAGACAGGAGAAATTAATGTTAGAACTCCCAAGCTTCTGCACAGTAAGGGAAATAATCAACAGAGTAAAAAGTCAATCTGCCGAATGAGAGAAAATATTTATGAACCATACATCTGACAAGGGGTTAATATCCAAAATACATAAGGAACTCAAACAACTCAGGAGCAAGAAAGCAAATAACCTAATTTTAAAAAATGGAACAAGGTCGTTTCTCAAAAGAAAACCACAAATGATCAGCAGGTATATGACAAAATGTTATCATCAGATGGCCAACTAGGAGCAGCAGCAATCAGAGGCTCTCATTGAAAAGAACCATAATTAGTGAGCGAATTCTGCACCAGCAACTGAGATATCCTGGTTCTTGCATCAGAACTGACTAGACGGCTTCATGACCCACGGAGAGGAAGGAAGAGCAGTGTGGTGCTGTGACCTTCCTGAGAGCCACATGGGACAGGAGAACCCCCACTCCCTAAGTAAAGGGAGGCTGTGAGTGAGCATGCTACCCAGCTGGGGAAACTGTGCTTTTTCCATGGAACTGTGTAGCCCAAGGATCATAAAATCCCACTTACAAACCCATGCCACCTGACCCTAAGGTCCCATACCTGGAGCGGTGCAGATTCTCAACAGCATCTCAGCTAGTATCTGCTTAAGCCTGCCAAGCTCCCAGGAAAGGAGCAACCAGCACCACAGCTGTGATCTCAGCCAGTTGAGCTCCTTTGGGGAGGGGCAGCAGCCAGCGCTGGGACTCCTAGCTGCCTAACATGCTGGGCTTCCTGGGTTGGAGGAGTGCGGCATAGATCTCTATAGCTCCAGGCCAGGCTTTTCCCCTGCTGGAGCTAGAGAAGCCGGACAGTTTGGTCCCCACAGGTGTGTCCCACAGCCTGACACACCGGCTGTGGCAGACTACAGCCAGAGCGACTCTTCAGGCCTGACCCTGTCACATCCTTCCTCACTGGGCTGGGGCTCCCTGTAGGAACTCCATCATCTACAGCCAGAGGCTCAGGGACAGCATCCTGATCTCCCTGGGCCTAAGCCCCTAGGGGGAGGAATGGCCACAGCCTCTGTGGACCAGA
Source organism: Cebus imitator (assembly GCF_001604975.1). Taxonomy (NCBI): domain Eukaryota; kingdom Metazoa; phylum Chordata; class Mammalia; order Primates; family Cebidae; genus Cebus; species Cebus imitator. The sequence continues at coordinate 1,305,834 of NW_016107797.1, forward strand.
AAACTTAAGCCTTTCTTCCTGGTAATTTTGAGGAATACAGGCAGCCCAGATAAGTGAATTTCCCCCCAGAGAAGCACAGCCCCCTCCACAAAGGGACAAAGTGTTTCATTAAAAGGGTCCTGTTCCCTGTGCCACCCAATGGAGAGAGACCCTTCAACAAGGGTTGTCAGACACGCTATAAAGGAATAATCCTACTGACATCAGTTTGGTGCCCTTCTAGGTCAGAGATTCCAGAAAAAGAAGCAGGCACACATCTTTGCTCTTCTCCAGCCCCCTTGACTGACATCAGAAAAGGTAGTGAACCAAATGAATAGAGCCTGAAGTGAATCCTCAGCAAACAGCAGCATCCCTACAAAAGAGGGACTGGACCATTGAAAGAAAAACAAACAGAAAGCAACAACAACAGTGTCATTGACAATAAAAAGTCCCCATGAAAACCCCATTCAAGAGTCAGCAGGTGCAAAGATCAAAACTGGATAAACTCGTGATGATGAGAAAGGACTGATGAAAAAACACTGAAAACCCATGAGGGTTGAGTGCTTCTTCTTCTCCAAATCATCACAATGCCTCTCCAGCAAGGGCGCAGAACTGGATAGAGGATAAGATGGATGAACTGACAGAAGAAGGCCTCAGAAGATGCGTAATAAAAAATTCCACTGAGCTAAAGGAGCATGTTCTAACTCAATTCAAAGAAACTAAGAACCTTGATAAAAGATTAGAGGAACTGCTAACTAGAATAAACAGTTAAAAGGGGAACATAAATGACCTAATGGAGCTGAAAAAAACAGCGTGAGAACTCCATGAAGCATACACAAGTATCAATAGCCAAATCAACCAAACAGAAGGAAGGACCAGAGTTTGAAGACTACCTTGCTGAAATAAGGCATGCAGACAAGATTAGAGAGAAAAAAGAAGAAAAGGAACAACCAAAGCCTCCAAGAAATATGGGACTATGTAAAAAGAGTGAACATACAATTGAATGGAGTACCTGAAGGAGATGGGGACAGTGGAAACAAGCTGGAAAACACACTTCAGGATATTATCCAGGAGAACTTGCACAACCTAACATACAGTCCAACAAGAAAATTCAGGAAATACAGAACACACCACTAAGATACTCCATGAGAAGATCAACCCCAAGACACAAAATCATCAGATTCTCCAAAGTTGAAATGAAAGAAAATATGTTAAGGGCAGCCAGAGAGAAAGATCCGGTAACCTACAAAGGGAAGCCCATTGGATAAGCAGTGGGCCTCTCAGCAGAAACCCTACAAACCAGAAGAGAGTGGGGCCCAATATTCGACATGTTTTTTTCTTAAGACAAAGTCTCAAGAAAGATCTCAAATCACCTTAACATCACAATTAAAATAACTAGAGAGGCAAGAGCAAACTAATCTGAAAAGTAGTAGAAGACAAGAGAGAACTAAGATAATAGCTGAACTGAAGGAGATAGAGACATGAAAATCCCTCCAAAAAATTGATGAACACAGGAGTTGTTTGTTTGTATAGAAGTGTTTATAGTATTACCTTATGGTAGTTTTTTTTTTTTTTTTTTTTNAAAAATACAAAAATTAGCCAGGAATGGTGGCATGCACCTGTAATCCTAGCTATTTGGGAGGCTGAGGCAGGAGAATTGCTTGAACCCTGGAGGTGGAGGTTGCAGTGAGCCATATTTGAATATATACATATGTGTGTATATATATATATATACACATATATATTAATTAATGGTTTTGTTTAAAAAAATCAAGTTGGTATTACTGGGCAGTATAAACTAGTTTGACTATTTTATTCACTTTTCTTTGTAAAATTACCATATTCTATAATAAAAATACTTTTGTCTCAAATTCAAGTTACATATTCACTTAAAAATATGCAGTTTGGAACCAATTCACATGATTATTTATTTTAGAAAATAGTAGACATTCAGTACTATTTTATCCAAGTTAAGAATATCAAGATGATATTTTGAGTTTCCTCGGATTATAGTTATTAAAATCTTAAGTAGTTTTATACTTACATTCTTTGAATAATTTGATCTTAGAAAATTAAAATCACAAAGAAGTTTAAAATATATAATATATATTTAAATAATATATATAATATTTGATTCATGTATAATATCTATATAAATTTATTTGACTTACCCAAGATAAAGATTCTGCATACTTAGAAGTACAAGTTTTATTTAGAAATACAGATTCTAGAATAGTCACCTTCAAAGGATATTAATCACAGCACTGATAAATATGTAACAAATGTATTTCTAATTCTAGGTGTTATTTAGCATGTGAATATTTGCTCTCTCTGCCTTGGGTTCCCTGAACCTAAACAGCCCCAGGTGCAGTGAACACGTTCAGTGACTTTTGTAGAAATAACAGAGTTTGGATTAATATCTAGTTGTCTCATAGAGATAATTAAGCACTTTTTACATTTTCTTTTGGCACACCTGGTTAATGCTCATAAAAGCAGTGCCATCAGTAAATATACTTATGAAAATAAGCCCACTTATTTCATAGGAAGATAAAATTATATAAGGTGAAATAATGTTTCTTGTGTACTAGTCTACTGTTAACTACACAATTTCAATAAACTTTCGTTTTTTAAATATTTGCAAATATACTTTAAAAATCTTTACAAATGCATTTTACAACCTAAAATGTACTTACTTTCTTTGTTAAATTGAAGAGTAAAGTCTTTTCTCCAAAACAAGAATACAAGTGTCACTGATTAACATAAAATAATGAAGAATGATAAGACAAATTTATTTTATATAGTAAATTGAGAAAAGACATCTAAATACTAGCATTAATTCAAAGATACTTAATGACATTTAAATATATCATTATATAAATGGTTCTGAAACTCCTCAGATATTAAAATTTATTTTTTTGAGAAATGTAATGGTGACATAGTTCAATAATTATATGTAGAAATAGGTGTAGAATATAATGGGGTACAAATTAAAGTTGGAATCATTTTATATTGAAGTTAGAAATGTTTTTTTAACAAACATTAGTGTTTAATTATTTTGTGTCTTAAGATATTAATGTATCCATTCAAACATATAAATTATTTTTATTTTCACATATTATCATATAAAGTTTGCTTTTGTTCTTTTTGCGGAAAACACATGTTAAACTATGGATTAATAGGTGCAGGCTGACCCAGAAATATTTCCAGAAAAAGTACACAATAGAAAGTGTACTCATTCAGTGTTTACGCAAACCAATCAATAAGGCAAGAAAATATTCTATCACTGTTTATTAAAACATTGGGTCAAAAATACAGAGAATTTAAGAAGAACAACTAGAGATGAATTATCAGTGATGATGAACTGAAAGTTTTGATAAAATGTATTTTTCTGCAGAGAAAAATTGACAGAAAGCAATATCAAGAATATTGGACAAACAAAATGATAAAAAAAATCATCACAGAGATGCAGACATTTGGAAATGAATTATTACAAGAGACAATATATTTTAGGGAAATCATCAGACATGTAGTTTGTATTTTTGGGGGGTCAGTGGTGATAGCCCCTTTTTTCATTTTTATATTTTGTGTATTTGATTCTTCTTACCATGGCACATGTGTATCTATGTAACAAACCTGCATGTTCTGTACAAGTATTCCGTGACTTAAAGCAAAAAAGGAAAAAAAAAAATAGTTAACATCAGTAATTATCAGAAAAATTCAAATTGGATGGCTAATCTCAAAAAGACAAGAGATAATAATATTTGTCAGAATATGGAGAAAAAGAAACCCTTGTACACTGTTGGTGAAAATGTAAATTAGTAGCCATTATGGCAAAAGTGTGGAGGCTTTTCAAAGCATTAAAAATAGAATTACCATATGATCTAGTAATTACACTACACAATACACATATATACAAAGGAAATGAATTCAGTATTTAGAAGAGATATCTACGCTCCCATGTCCATTGCAGCATTTTTCACAATAGCCAACATGTAAGTTCAACCTAAAAGCGCATTAGCAGATGAATGGATAAAATGGTATATATACAATAAAATACTATATAGTCTTTAAAAAAATTATGTCTATATTGGTCACCTAATGGTGGCTCAGATTTCTTTGAGGATCTGTTCACTTTTTTGCTATTCTTTTTCTATATTCTTTGGCTTCAATATGCCCTATTAATCTATCTTTAAGTATACTAGTTCTTTCTTCTGACAATATAAAACTATTATTGAGTCTCTGTAATAAATTTTTTATTTAAGTTATTATACTTTTTAACTCCAAAATTCCCATTTGGTTTTATAATTTCTATCTATTTTATTATCTATTTGATATGATATTATCATCATACTTTCTTTTGCTTTTTAATTATGGCTTCTTCAGTTGTTTGAACACTTATAACGGCTATGTTGAGTACTTTTTCTGTTATAGCCACCATTTGATCACTTTCACAGGGTTTTTTGTTGTCTGCTATTTTCCCCCCTTTATGTGGATGAGATTTTCCTCTTTCTTTGCATGTCTCACATTTTGTTGTTGTGGAATACTGGATATTTCATATAATAAACTCCACTAATGTTCTTTGCTCTATTGTCTTCAGTAATGTCCTCAAGCAAAAATTGCCTCACAGACTAGTCCACTTGAATTCAGTTACCTCTGATGGAGTACTTACTGATGGCAGGGTCTGAAACTTGTTCTAACCCCAGGTGTGTTATTTCTATACCTCTTTCCCTGTTTTGCTCCAGCAAACTAGTTAGCCTGCAATGTAGCCTCTACCTCCAATGAATGTTATCAGTCTCTCCCAATTTTCATTCATCGCAATTTCTTATTTGTGATAATATCTTTAGGCTTGAACTCTCTACGCTGTGTGTTGCAAATGAAGTCAGTTCCTTTGGAAGCAATTTGGAATGATCTGTTTTGAAGGCTGCTTCTCTTCCCAGGCAAAATCTCTGAACTACGGCTCTGGTGCTGGGAGCAGAAACAATAGTGTGTTTCTCTCTGAGTGACACCCTTGGCTTTAATTATTGAGCCTCTTCATGAATGAGACAACAAGCCCAGGTATCTTCAGCTTGCCTTTCAAGGTGGGGAAACCCAAACTGTGAGCCTGGACAAGATGATCACGAGTCCAGTATTTTAAGTGATGCTGCACCTAAGTAGATTTTCACTTGAAAGTTGAGTGCTGGACGGAAAGAAAAACCAAAAAACAAACAAACAAAAAAACAAAAAAGCCTTTATCCTCTTGATTAAACTCACTCAAAGTGTAGCCTAGGGGCAGAATGGGAAACTCACAGGTACTGATCCTCTCAAAATTGAAGATAGTCTTCTGACTCCAGGACAGAAAGAAAAAGCCCTGGGTTCTTACTGAATTTGTCTAGGTTGGAATTTGTGTCTCCGTGAGTTGGGAGAAGGAGGAGTGCAATCTTGGTTTACACACCACAAACTCTCACAGTTCTTACTGAGAGTTAGTAGATTTTCTTGAATGAATGGTGTCTTTATTTGTTATATGCCTTTCTAGCAATTACAGATACTTAAAATGGTTTTTAATAATTTTCACCAGTTTCTTTGATAAACAGGTCTTCAAAATTTCTTACCCTCTCATTCTGTAAATAGTCATCTTCTATATCTTGAATGGAGTTTTGTTTACAAATATGACATATTCTTAGATACGAATGCATTTAATTTTATTTAAATTATATTTTAACAAAGTTGTTTTGTTTTAATTGCCGAATTGAAAGGAAAATGAAAAATTATTTGGAAAGCAGAATATATAACAAATTTTAAGGATTTTAAATCATTTTATTGTGAAATTGAACAGGTAAGCTTTGATGCTTTTTACACTGTCAAGAGTGTATAATGAGTTGCTATATTCCTAGAACATATTTATATATCTCAGATTACACATCAAGGAGTCATGTGGGGAATGAAATTTTGCAGGGTTGAATTTTGGACAATTTGAGAGAAACTTTTAAGAAAAGGAAACCAAAAATATAAGACATTGTAAACTTTTCAAGTATATTTTTTGCTACTTATTTGTTAGCAATGTATTATCATGTAAACACATTCTGCTGCCTCTTTCCAAAGCCTTAAAAAGTGCACATACACTTGATAGTATCAGAAGCTTGAGCTTCATTAGCTCCATATCCTATCTGCATCTTCCAGGTGTGTTTGCTGTAAATACCTTTTATCCCAGGACTCCTCTTGTAATCCTATGTATTTGCCAAGAGTTTTATTGCTTGGGAGTAGTTGATGCTCTGATTTCCCATGTTGCCCTTGTAAAGATATAAACAAGATACAGAATTTTGTGACACTCTTAGTTTACCAACGTCACATGTGTTGCTTTTGGTGAAGTTGTAAACAAAGAACATATTTAGGAGATATCTTTGATTTACCACCATTAGGGTGAGTTCACTTGAAGAATATCATTAATACATATAGAGTGATCAATTTTCAATTTTGCTGTTGTGACAGCTATCAAGTTAAAATAATAATAAAATCATTTCTGCCACAAAATTAAAATCATGATTTTATTATTATTTTAGCTTCAGTTATTTTGTGGGCTCTACTTCTTCAGACACAATGAAGTATATCAAACACTTACAATTTTTGAATGTGATATACATTTTCATATGGAATAAACTTTTTAAATAAAAATATATAACAAAGTTTTGGTGAGCTGTTAGGACTAAGACCAAAACATGAGAATATTTAAAGAATGAAAAGAAATGTATAACCTTACAAAAGAGGTAAAAGAAATAACCACAGGACATAGGAAACAGGAGATTTCTTTGTAAAAACAAATTAAGGAGTTTGAAGAATTGTCCAAGGTAAAACAGAGTCCATTGTTTCTCTGTGTTTGACAGGAGTAAAAGAAAACTGATAAAAGGAAGTTTTATCATTTTTATTGACACACAAAAAAAGATGTTCTTAAAAAATATTAATCATATGTTGCCTGAACCATCAAATAAATAAACTAAAGGACATGAAATAAAATAATCTTTTGGCTGGGCGTGGTGGCTCACACCTGTAATCCCAGCACTTTGGGAGGTCAAAGTGTGGGAGTCACATGAGGTCAGGAGTTTGAGATCAGCCTGACCAATATGATGGAACCTCATTTCTACTAAAAACAGAAAAATTAACTGGGCATCATGGCATGTGCCTGTAATCCCAGCTACTCGGGAGCCTAAGACAGGAGACTCACTTGAACGTGGGAGGTGAAGGTTGCAGTGAGCCAAGATTGCAACATTGCACTCCAGCCTGGGCAACAAGAATGAAACTCCATCTGAAAAAAAAAATTATATATATATTGCTACTTACTTTCTTCTAGACTCTCTGATAGGTATTGTTTTGCCTTGGTAAAATCCAATAAGGTAAGGGTTAAACTTTTCATCTGACAGGAACATCAATACATAGTTCTGCTCTAAGAGGTCGATGTGTGATTTCTTAAAAGGAATAATGAATGACTTCTACAGAAATATCAGTAGGCAAATATATTGTTACAATTTATTTTCTATTTTCATTTCAACTTCTGCCTTTTTCACTGGGGAGCAAAAAATAAAATAGCAATGGCTCTTCATTATAAAAATAATGCATCATATTTTTCCACTGTACCTGCTATTACATTATTAAATCCATATACTCTCTAGGGCAAGGTAGTTTAAATAGATAATTTGATTACACTTCCCCTTGTCTTTTTTAATCAAATGCCCCCAGCAGGAAAGATACATTCAAATAGTGTGTATATTATAAATTATAATCTCCACTGTTAGATATATTTAAATTACTTTTATATTTTCTTTTAGTTTTGCTAGCCACTTACTCTGTGACCTTAGGCAAGGAACTTAACTATGCCACAATCATTTTTTTCTTTAAGCAAGAAAAAAATATTCTATATATTTTCCAGTGTGTTTGAATATATCTTTCTTTCGTGGAAGAAGAGGAGAAACTAGGGAATGGAGTGAAATGCAGTGCTTAAGTGTAAATTATATTCATTTCTGTGGAATCATGGGGTTGAATCATTGTATAAGCTCTTTGTTAATTAGACAATATGGTAATGAACATAAGCCTTTATGTTAAATTGACTTAGGTTTGAATTTTAGCTTTAAAATTTATAAACTGTGTGATTTTGGGAAAGTCAATTAACCTCTCTGAAAAATATGTTTTATTTGGAATATAGACATAACAACAAGTATTGTAAGGATTAAGTAGGCTTAATTATGAGAGTTTAGTCAAAGGGCAAGTTTTATTGTTTTCATCACATCATATACTCTTTATAAAGTATATTTTATGAAGAAAAAGGTAATCTTTCTATTGTTTTATGTTATATTGATTATAAGGAAGAACAAAGAGTTGGAGGCTATTTTTTCTAGGCCTTTCTATCTCATCTTTCTTACCTAGAAAATTTTGCATGGACATTTTCTTGGTACAACAATCAAGCATGTTAAGACACCTCAGAGTGTATTTATAGCCTTCCAAATTCAACATTTCTTTGGAAACAAAAATGACTTGGAATATAATCACCTATTGTTGAAGGAAGAGATGAGTCATGGCTTTTTAAAATTTTTTATTGTTTTATCTTTTTCTGGAAAACTCTATCTTCTCCCTACAAGTAAATGCTATTAGGCATAGTAAAACACAATGATTGACTTATTTGAAGATAACTGCTAAAAATTAGACTGTATCTGTCATCATTAACTTAATAGTATTTGTCTCTGTAATTCTGAGTGCTCACTATGGAAACTTACTAACTTCCAACCATAGGAAACTGATTTTTAGCCTTGGAAATATAGTAACTATTCTTAGAATTGTAAAGAAAGATGTCACTCAACTCTGCATGTCATATTTGTTCTCAGGCACAGAATTCTTTAGTAACTTCTATCTGACTCATACTGCTTCTACTTCACATCTTGCACATTAACTTTAATTTTAAACTCCAATGCAAAGCAATGTTACATTAATATTTAGAGTGCTGATGATTGGTGATGACCGTAACTCAATCTTATGTCAAAATATGGCATATCATGGGGACCAATTAAAATCAATGTCAATACATGGCTTTCCAACAAATAATATGGTAAATCCTTGGCAGAATAGTAAGCAGTGCTTCTTATTCAGCACTGGAAAGGTACATATTTTCTTGCAAGTTGTTTTTGGTGTAAATCTAACAATGTGTTGTCTAGGTCCAATTTTCATTCATTTTCTGGTCAATGACAAGACAGGTGGTTAAATAAAATGTGTTATTTCCAGAACTGGATGAGAAATTGACATGATTTCCATATACTAAATGTATTTAAACTCATAAGGAAATATAATATTGTATATTAAAATACTTGTGTTCTTTAAACTGATCTACCATGTTTTTAAACACAATTAAAGGAGAGTAACAGCAACATGAAAAATGACTCAGATCAATAAAATTTTTGCTAAATAAAATATGTGGCTATTTTGTTGAGAAATGAAGTTGAAGATATTTATAAAATAGATAATTTTCTTTAAAAAAAAAAGGTAGAATAAATAAATCCCATTTCACTAGAAATCCCTTTTCTCATTCAATGAAGCATTCATGTTGCATACCTGTACCCTCAACGACTTTATAACCCACTTCTAAGATTCCAAGGATTGGAGCAGTAGAAAGAAATGAGACATATGAAACGACTGTAGAAAGAAGGAGTGCAAAGAGGTAAAGAAATTAAATCACTTAAAGAGTATTTCATTTTTAGAGTCAGGTAAAATTGTCTCTCTGGACTCTATTACTGCTTTTTGCCTTTCTTATTAAAGATCTGATAATTCATAGTAATTTAAAATATTTTTCATTAACATTAAAGAAAGAGTTTGATTGAAATAGATTTTTCTCTACTTTTTTAACATTTGTTCTTTTTAATTCTGCAACACATGTTTAATTTCACCTTTATATTAACGATTATTTTTTATACAATCCAGGAAAAATTATAACCCTGTAGAAAATAGTAGTAATGGCAATATACTATTGCTAGACTTCAATACATGAGTTAATGTATTAAGGAAAAAAAATCTGTGCTTATCTGCTACTAAAGATTTGTTAGAAAGTTCATTTTCTAAAAGTAGCAAAGAGGGTTGCAATTAAATGATATCTATTTGAGCTACATCTACTATACTAATATACCAGTCTCAAAAATGTTTTTCTCTTTCGTAAAAATAAATACAGGTTAACAAATAATTTTAGCGAAAGGAATGATGATCAGTGTTGACTAGTTTAGCAAGTGGTTAGTGGGCCAAAATATCACCATACATGACTTAAGATCAAACTAGACTTTTGTGCTTTGCTTTTCTGACATTGTCTTCAATGCATAAGATGGTAGAGAGTATCCCTAATAGGTTTGTGGTAATAATTTAAGGGCTGATGAGTATGTAATAATTATATAATATTGGTACACAAGTCACTATTGCCACATACAAGTTTTATTACAAAAAGGCACATACAATTGTGTGATTCAATAATTTGTGAACCAGTCATTTGATATATTTAGAAATTTATTGAGTTGAATTACTTATTGTCTTGTGTGATAATTATAGCTTTGTGTTTTTTTCTAGTTGTGTTTAGCATAGGTCCTTATCTAGGCATGTTTGCAATACAGAAGTATATTTTTATATGCACCCCACATTCTAATTAGCACATTCTAATTTCTAGTTTAAAAAAATCACAAGTAGCATATGGCTTAAAATATTTTATTGTTAATACCTAAACTGCATGCCTCACTGTAAGATAAAAACAGAATCTTTCTTTGCTTTGATTGAGCCTTGCTCTGTGACATTTTATTTTCATTGGATAATTAAATAAGATAAAATTAATTACTCACTTTCATTAGAAATTAGAGGTAATTTAGGTCTGGGAAACTCCTTTGCTGAGTATTGGAATGTTTCCCTCATGTGAACCCTACTGAACTTTCTAACATTTCTTTTTGTCTCTGACATTTGTATCAAATACAATTTTTTTGTTTATATATTTATATTATATGAATAAACTTGCTTTTAGATTTCCTTTCAAAAATATATTCAATGTCTTAAGTCCATCTGCTCACTTAAAAATTGTAAAATAGTCATCAAGTGTAAAGAATAAGCTTGAACCATATTCCATTACAACATGCCTTATGAATAACAAAAATATAATCTCAAAACAGCTTTTATATACATTGGTGTTACATAAGTAGACACATGCCATTATGCTTTTCAGCCACTGAAAGGGCATTCTCATGCAGGCACAATCTATGAACACAAAAACCAACCCCTGCAAGGAGTCTACCATAAAATCATGGAAGTCTCTTTTCCCTTGGTTTCCTTTCCATTCCATTTTCTAATTTATTTACTGCTTTTATTTTAGATTCAGGGAGTAGGTGTGGAAGTTTGTCTCAAAGGTATATTGCATAAGACTGAGGTTTGGGATACAATTCAACCCATCACCCAGGTAGTGAGTATAGGCAGTTTTTCAACACTAATCTCTCTGCCATCTTTCCCTGTCTTATAGTGCTCAGTGCCTATGGCTCCCATCTTTATGTCCATGTGTATCCAATGTTTAGCTTTCATTTATAAGTGATAACATGCAGTATTTAGTTATCTGTTTCTGCACTAGTTTGTTTAGTGGCAAACTAGCTGCTTAGTGTTTGCACTATGTGCAAATAGTGGCCTCTAGCTGCATTTATGTTCTTGCAAAATATGTTATTTCATTCTTTTGGTGACTGCATAGTATTCCATGGTGTGTATGTACCACATTTTCTTTATCCAGTTCTCTGATGATAGGCTCCTGAGTTGATTCTGTGTCTTTGCTCTTGTGAATAGTACTGTGATAGACGTATGGGCAGATGTGTTTTCTTTGTAGAAAAATTTATTTTCTTTTGGGTATATACCCAGTAATGGGATTTATATGTCAACTGGTAATTCTGTTTTTAGATCTTTGAGAAAACTCCAAGCTGCTTTCCACAGTGACTGAACTAATTTACATTTCCACCAACAGGGTATTATTTTTCCCTTTTCTCCATAGGCTCTCCAACATCTGTGGGGTTTTATTTTCTTTTTCTTTTTTTGTTTAGTTTTCAATAATAGTCATTCTGACTGGTGTGAGATGGGATCTCATTGTGGTTGTGATTTGCATTTCTCTGATGATTATAGATGAGCATTTTTTGTATGTTTATTGGCTACTTTTACATAGTCTTTTGGGAACTGTCTGTTCATGTCTTTGCCTAATTTTTATGAGGATATTTGTTTTTTACTTGTTGTATTATTTGAGTTATTTATCAATTATAGATACTAGACCTTTGTCAGATACATAGCCTACAAATATTTTCTCCCATTTTGTAGGTTGTCCATTTACTCAGTTGATAGTTTCTTTTGCTGTGTAGAAGCTCTTCAATTTAATTAGGTTCCAATTGTCAATTTTTATTTTTCTTATAATTGCTTTTGAAAACAACATAGTATTGAAATCTTGAACAGACTGATAATGAGTTCTGGAATTGCATCAGTAATAGAGAACTTACCAATTTAAAAAAACCCTGGACCAAATGAATTCAGAGTCAAATTCTACAAAGAAGAGTTGGTACCAATCCTACTGAAACCATTATAAAATCAAGGAGGAGAGACTCCCCCGACTCATTTTGTGAAGCCAACATCATCTTGATACCAAAATCTGGCAAAAACACAATGAAAAAAAGAAAACTACAGGCCAATATCCCTGATGAACCTTGATACAAAAATACTCAACCAATTACTAGCAGGCCAAATCTAGAAGCACATTAATAGGTTAATTCACCATGATCAAGTGAGTTTTATGCCTGGGATGTAAAGTTGGTTCAACATATACAAATCAATAAATGTGATTTATTACATAAAGATAATTAAAAACAAAAACCGTATGATCATCTCAATAAATATAGAAAAAGCTTATGATGAAATATAATACCTGTTCATGATAAAAACCCTCAAAAAATGAGGTTTCAAAGGAACATACCTCAAAATAGTAAAGCCATCTACAACAAACCACAGCCAATATTATACTGAATGGGGAAAAGTAAGAAGCACTGTCCCTCAAAAATAGAACAAGACAAAGATGCCCACTTTCTCTACCCCCATTCAACTTAGTCACTAGAAGCTCCAGACAGAACAATCAAGCAAAAGACAGAAATAAAAGGCATATAAATAGAAAATGAAGAAGTCAAACGATCTGTTTTTATGGATGATATGATTCTATACCTAGAAAACTCTAAGCATTCTGCCAAAAGCTTCTTAGAACTGATAAATTATGTCAGTAAAGTTTCAGGATACAAAATCAATGTCCCAAAATTTGTTGCATTTCTCCACACAAATAATGTTTAAGCTAAGAGCCAACAAGAATGTAATCCCATTTAAATAGTCAAACATAAAAATAAAAAACCTAGGAATACATCCAATCAAGGAGGTGAAAGATCTCTAGAAGAGCTACAAAGCACTTGAAAGAAATCAGAGATGACACAAATGGAAAAATATTCCATTCTCATGTGTTGAAAGAATTGATATCATTAAAACTTCCACATGGCTGAAAGCACTCTACAGGCTCAGTGCTATCCCTGTCAGATTGCCAATATATTTTTGACACAATTAGAAAAAATATTCCAAAATTCATATAGCATCAAAAAAGAGTCCAAATACTCAAAGTGATTCTAAGCAACGGAAACAAAGCTGAAGGCATCACATTAACTGACATTAAACTGTATTACAAGGTTACAGTAATCAAAACAGTATGATACTAGTACAAAAATAGACACATAAGCCAAGGCAACAGAGTAGAAGACCCAGAAATAAAGCTGCACACTCATAACTATCTGATATTTGATAAGGTCAATAAAAGCTAGCAATAGGGAAAGGACTACTCCCTATTCAATAAATAGTGCTTGGATAGGGAATATCCATATGCAGAAGAATAAAATTGGACTCCTACATATTCTTATACACAAAAAATTTACTCAAAATAGATTTAAAACTTCAATATAATATTCGAAACTATAAAAATCCTAGAAGAAATCCTAGAAAATACCCTCTCCTACTTTTTTAGGCCCTGCCTACATTATTGGCTCTCTGTCCTGTTGCTTTCCTTTCAGACCTTGAGGAAATTGGACCGAATCCCTGCTCTCATTTTAGAGGACAAAGGTAGACTGTTACATGTTTTAGACTGAAGCATCTATGGCAATAACCAACTTTTAACTTTTTAATATTTATTAAAATTATTAAAGTGAAAGTTTTCCTTCCTCCTAGAACTGAAGATGCTGAATCCAAACAAAGAGTACAAAAATAAGATACAGTTTTCCCTGCACTCCCTCTTTGCTGGAATAATTTGAATCATAGCACAAAAATGTGTTGCTTCCTAACTTTTTATTTTTCAATACAAAAGCCAGAAGTCAGGGTATGATTGTGTTCTCCAAACCAGGCCATATTTAGCTATAATTGGCATGATTTCTCTGGACACGACTGGTTTTAAATAATGATGAATGATATGTATCACCAATTTTTTTCTGCATAAGTGGTCCTCCCTTGTCTTGGTTTGGAAACCAATAATCTACTCTACTCCCAGAACACCATTATGCCTACTCCTGATACCAATGTAAAAATCCTGGTTATGATTTAAGGTTAAACCATTGTCACCCACCCAGTATAATAGTACAAGTGACCCAAATTTCCATAAAGCTGGAGAATATGGTCATCATATTCATTATTTCCCCCTTTGATCTCCCCAATTAATATTTTCTGCTAATTCCTTTGCTGTCCAGTAATTAGGTGGGCTCTCATTTCCCTTTTACTGCCACAGGGAGAAGGCATTGATATGCAGTACCCTATAAGTCATGTACAGACTGACTTTTTTTTTTTTTTTTTTTTGAGACGGAGTTTTGCTCTTGTTACCCAGGCTGGAGTGCAATGGCGCGATCTCGGCTCACCACAACCTCCGCCTCCTGGGTTCAGGCAATTCTCCTGCCTCAGCCTCCTGAGTAGCTGGGATTACAGGCACGCGCCAACATGTCCAGCTAATTTTTTGTAGTTTTAGTAGAGGCGGGGTTTCACCATGTTGACCAGGATGGTCTCGATCTCTTGACCTCGTGATCCACCCGCCTCAGCCTCCCAAAGTGCTGGGATTACAGGCCTGAGC
Organism: Cebus imitator; assembly: GCF_001604975.1. Taxonomy (NCBI): domain Eukaryota; kingdom Metazoa; phylum Chordata; class Mammalia; order Primates; family Cebidae; genus Cebus; species Cebus imitator. The sequence goes on from NW_016107797.1 coordinate 1,320,946, forward strand.
CACCACGCCTGGCAGACTGACATTTTATACTAACAGTCCACTATCAGATATTGTATTTACTTCTGGCTGCCCACTAACATATATCTATTTATTGGCTAAAGCCAAGTCTACTGCAAATATTCTTTCTGTGTCAAACCAGCTAATATTAAGTGTATTTTCTTCTCTGTGCTGCTAGGCTGAGTTGTCAGAGCCATAAACCAATAAAGACTGTCTCATGCTTTTATTTGGTTAAGTCCGTATTCTTGATACTAACACCAAAAAAGAGAGGTAGTAAGCAGACCAGCCCTTCTCTAGCATTAAGAATCATGGAAGAAGAACTTCTATTATCAAAAATAAAATATTGGTATCTCTGTCTCTCGTGCATGTGTGTGTGTGTGTGTGTGTGTGTATAAAAAATAAATATATTTATTTATGTATATATACTTCCTATCTCTGCCTCTCTCTCTCTAGAGACAGAAAGAACTCTTAAAATTCAACAATAATAAAACAAGCAATTCAATTTTTAAAAGAATATCAATATACCAAGAAACTTTTGGAACTGGTTAACAAATTCCATCAGGTTGTAGGATACAAAATCAGCATACAGAAATCAAAGCATTTCTATACAGTATAAACAAAATAACAAAGAAATCAAGAGAATAATTTATTTGTAATAGCTACAAATAAATAACATATCTAAAATAAATTTAACAAACGAGGTGAGAGACCTGAATATATATATATATATATATCTTTTATATATATCCTATTACTTCTGTCCCTTTAGAGAACCATGACTAATACAAATAGTAACATGGAAATACTTTCCTAGCTAGATAAAATATCTATTATTAAGCAATAATAACTAAAATGGCATGAATTTGTTTCAGAAAAAACAAAAATAAAAAAATAAGTTTTAAAATATAAGATGTAGACCCATGCATATATTTTCACAATATATGATAATGGTGACACTGCAACCCAGTGAGGGAATTACATATTTGTAAGTAAATAATATGATAAAAATTTGTTCTTACAAAATAATATGAAATTTGACTACTACCTTACGTCATAAACAGCAACATAAATGATATGGGTTGCCTGTGTCTCCACACAAATCTCATCTTGAATTGTAGCTCCCACAATTCAATTCCCACATGTCATGCGAGGGATCCAGTGGGAGATCATTGTATCATGGGGGTGGGTCTTCCCTGTGCTGTTCTCGTCATACTAAGTTTCATGAGATCTGACGGTTTTTTAAAAATGGGAGTTCCCCTGCATAAGTTGTCTTGGCTGCCACCATGTAAGACATGACTTTGCTCCTCATCACATTCCACCATGATTATGAAGCCTCCCTAGCCATTTGGAACTGTGAGTCAATTAATCCTCTTTCCTTTATAAATTATCCAGTCTTGGGTATGTCTTTATTAGTAGCATGAGAACAGACTAATGCAATAAACAAAACAAATATATAAAGACACAAATATCCTTCACAGCATTCTATAAGATTTGGCCTATATATATATTTTCCATCTTCAAGACTTATAATTCATTAATAAAAATGAACTGTGCAATCCATGGAGAGTTATTAGCTAACTCAATACCTCACCTTCCATGGGCACTTTATCCCAATCCGTCATGCCTGAAAATCTTAATAGTTCTACTGCTATTTATTGCTGAGAATTATTACCAATTCACTTTCCACCAGCAAAAGAATCCTAATTCCTATTTCTTAATAAGCAGCCTAGCTCCAGAATTCCATCCCATGGGTGGCCTCTCTGTGGGTAGTTTGTTATGGTTTTTCTTACAGAAAACACACTCTGTATGTGTTGTTACTTTATTTTGAGAACTGATCCCTAGAAACCAAATAAAGATACTGAACAGCATAAAGCAAGAAAGGAGAGAAGATGATTAAAAGATGTGTTATTGAATTGGCCATTGCTATGGGCAACTGGGACTCTACTTCATTGAGGACACCCTGAGGAGTTGTTAAGAATGTCCACAGAAATCTTCATTCAAGCAGCATTGGCAGATAAAATATAGACTACACTTTTAAATTTGACCTTCAGAGAAGCAATGGCAATTTTAACCTAAGTAGATCACGAATACTGCATGGAATATGCTTACAGTAAAATTTCATTTTTATCTAAAATTCTAATTTAACTGGGTGTTTGGCATTTGTATTTGCTAAATCTGTCAACCTTGTTTGCAAGAAACGGGAAAGAATATATTTATCCACCAGCTTTTTCTCTCACTTGGCCAATGGTTGCCTCCTAATGATGTAAATTCCCTTGAATTTCCAGGCTTATGAATGACTTAGAATGTGTGAGTAGGTTTTCACAGGGGTCTCATGCAGACAAATCCTAGAGCAGAAAGCTAGAGGCATAAAACATAGCTGGGGCCAGGTGCAGTCAAGTTGCACCTGCATACAACTAGAACAATGGCCCTGGTAGTAAAAATTGGGGCCAAAAGCATGTGAGCCAGGACATGAAGCTCTGTGACACCAAGAATTTAAAATTCAAATACTTTACCACAAACAACATAGTTATATGGGTCAAATTTCCAGTAACAAGCTTTTTCTTTTCATGATCCAGCCGAGTGGCATACTTCTATATTTCCCAAGGCTCAATCATGCAGTTTTTCTATATCCACAGCCTTTCCCAGTTCCCAGCTTCATGCAAGGACCCCTCTTTCAGCTCTCTGAACATATGAAACTGCTTTCCGAACTTCCATTCACCTGTAAACATTGAGATGATAGTTAAATTTTTATCCGCTTCCGTGTGCCTTTGATGTCAATTCTCCCCCACTGCTCTGACTTGGAGTTAACGTTTCGTTTCTTTCAACTGGAACTTTAATTTATTTTTATGGATATTGGTAAAATGTGTTTTTTAAATATGTGTAGTTTTCCTGGTGCAGTAGTAGCATATTTTCCCCCTACGAATTCTGTGCGACTGAAATGAAAGGGTGACTTTTTCATTTAATTCAGTCTTTCATATTGACCAGAACGCTCTTGTTTGTTCTTCGTCTATCTTTGTGGTGATCCCAGGCTCCAAGGGTCAGACTTTGAGTTGTCAGGTGGTAATTTGTTGGAGAAATTTTAGAGAACATCCATGAATTGATACTGTTGTGTCTGGTGTCTCGTGGCCCAACTTGATTGATACTGAAGCACAAGCTCATTTCCTGATAACTCTGTCATTCCTATGTTCTCTCAATATATGGAAAGGCACCTAATGACAGAATATATTTCTCTTGCCTTTTTTGGCTAAAGCTATTTGGGTATAATTGCCAAGGATATTCACTATTCCTAAAAGTGTGAGATCTAAGAAAAAGTAGTGCCTAGCTGTGAGGGAGTTCAGAACATGATAAAATATACCTCTTAGTACACATAGAGCGAGCCTCACGTAGGGCCCGGGACATTTCTGTTTCCTGATCCTCCTATCCTGCCGCATGTGCTGACCCTCTACCCTTACAGGATCATCTTCGATCCTGCTTCAGCCAGTTTGGGTATCTATAAATAATTGCATTCTTTAGAGTGACTACCCAAAGGCAGTGAGATTTATCTTGCTAATTCTAGCAGTCCTTCATGATATAATGTTGATGACTATTTTGCTGATATCCACCTCTATGCCAGAGGAGGTCAGGAATGAACAAATACCTAACAAATACCTAACAGAGACATGTATTCCAAACTACATCTGTGTGTGTGTGTGTGTGTGTGTGTGTGTGTGTGTGTGTGTGTAACGTATACATATACAGTTAATTAATATATAAATTATACAGAAATAAATTTTTGAAATATCTGTATCAACTCAGAAATAACATTAAAAATTCTTCTTAAAGTGTATTATTTCCATCAAAGCCTATTTTATCCAAATTGTTGTTCAACTATAGAAATTTTAAATAATTGTCATTATATGTAACATAATTTTAATGGAGGAAGGAGTTCTAAGGGTGTAATATCTAAAAAGAAAAAAAGATCTTCTCTCCTCCAACACTTGACCCAGTCCTGTAGCAGGATCTTGATTGATGCTAGTGGCTGTAATATTACTTTAAATAAGCGTTGAAAAAAACGAAGGGTGATTTACATAACCTTAATCGTGTCATCGTAGTCGTTCACCCCTAGGATTTTGAGAATTCAGGAATGACAACCCTTATGGAAAAATTAGATTGGGAATATGGCAAGAGTTGCTATCTATATAAATGTATCTATCATGCATGACTATGATGAATGTATCTACATTGTTTCTATTTAGTCTCATACACACACACACACACACACACACACACACACACACACTTTAGAGAAGGTAAATGAGTAATAAACCAGTTAGATGATCATTTCCATCTCTCAACCTACAGAAAGTACTATGAAAGCAGAAGGAATGAGTCTAGAAGTATGGGGTTTGAAGCCAGAAATGAAGTAATTGGTAACAGGTTGGATATCATTTTGAAGGGCAAACAGGAGTTGAAAGTAAATTCTGTATTTTTAGTTTGGAGAAGAAGCAATCTAGTAATGCTTTAGTCTAAGATTATGTATCAAAGGGATGATGTTAGGAAAACTAACTATTTTTGTTAGGTTATAACTCAGAAAGCCATTTAACAATGAACTGACTCAGAAAGAAACCCAGGTACTAAACAGGCCCTAAAATATGGGTCACTAAAGGAAATGCTCCTTCTCATTGAGTCATTAATCTGAAACTACATATCATATTTAAAATATATATGAAAGAAACATAATTATTTTGCTTTCAATGCATAGATCAGAAGAAAGTAATTTTTTTTAAAATGGAAGTACCGCTAAGTAAACAAAATGAAAATTAATAATAGTTGGCAGCTAATAGTAAGTTTGACTGGTTGAGCAATATATGGTAACAGTTATTGATTGTTTAATATAAAACTGCACTGATCTAAGTGCTTATATTTATGAATTCATTTAATTTTCAAAACTCTATGATGTATTTAATAATATTCCCATTTTACAAATAAAGAAACTGAGGTAGAAATGCTAAATAACTTTCAAAGCCTTATAGCCAAAACTGAATGTTTAATGCCCCTCTCAAACCCACACAAAACGTTTTAAAAAATAACTTTAAGATGTCTGCATCTCTACCTGTAATAATTTTGGAAATTAATGCATTTCTATAAAATACAGGCATTAGTATAAATGATCAATTCTGATGTTGAAATTTTATATTAGAATACTGTTTAACAGGTGAAAAATTAAATATTGTCAATTACATAACAGATGAATAGACTAAGACATGCTATAAAGAAGAAGTAATAATTTCAAATGACCTAGCACCTAAGGCCATTTGCTGTTAGAAACAAATAGCTCTATACACATTTATGGTCACAGAAAACATCATTGTCATATATAACTAAAGTTCATAAAGCCTATTCAGAGTTTTAAAAAGATAGTCTAAATTATATCCACAATATTCTATTGAGGAAATACAGACAAGATTTATATATTCAAAACCTATTTAATAAAAGTTTCTGTCCTATCATCTTACGGAGGTGTTTGTATCAGTCCTCTAGGGCTGCTGTAACAAACTATCACAATTTCAGTGGCTCATGGCAGAAACTTATTCTCTAACAATTCTGGAGGCTCCAGGTCCAACATTTAAGTTGTGAGCAAAGCAGCAGTCCCTCCAAAGTCTTTAGGAAATAATTATTTATTGCATCTCCTAGCTTCTGGTGGCTTTAAATGTTTCTTATATCTGCACCACTCCAGTACCTTCCATCTTCATCTAGCCTTCTCCCCTGTGTCTACGTTTTATTTTCTGTCTCTAGAAAAAATCCTTGTCAATGGATTTAGAGACCTACCAGGATAATACATGATGATCTCATCTCAAAATCTTTGATGTCTGCAAAGTCACTTTTCCAAATAAGTTCACACTGGATAGTTTCCATAATTTCCCTCAACATATTTTTTTTTGGAGTGGGGTATCATTTGGTCAACTACAATATTTAGACAAATAGGTTAAACAAAAATATTTCAGTTTCAAAGAGAAGACACACACTAAACAAACTAGGAGGATAATATAATGATACCAGTCTATGAGAGTACTTACTTTCATGAAGATTTATAAAAACAGGACACATAATAGGGTAGTCCAAAGAAAACGTGGAACAGGAAGGTGGTTCTAGAGTCTCATTGGCTCAAGCAACTCTAGATGGAGAGGTTTACCAACCTTTGCCCTAGTCCTTATTTAATAATATGATAGTCGTGACAAGTTACATGTCTGCTTCATTTACACACCATGAACTGACTTACTCTACTTGATCACAGACCCTGCTTTCCTACTAACAGGGTCATGCCATATCACTGTCTAGCCAATTATGCCTCTATGTATTTTATTTTCTCTTCATGCTTCTAACTGGGCAATTCTTCCTTAGATTTTGAATTTGAGTCCCTATGTTAGAGAATCTGATTGATTCCCTGTATCTTTACTTGTTAAGCAACAAGGAGATGCCTAGTTCTTGGGTCAGCTTTTCTCCTCTAGTCCAGTTAGCTGTGGCTGGAAATGAAGAGGTGGCACCTGATGACTTTAGTATACAATATCTATGTATTGTAAAAACAAGAATTGTGGATCAGATATTGAAATCTGGTCAGGGCAAATAACATGTTTTGACATCTGTAGTACAAAGGGAAGTAATTGGTTCTTTAGAACATTATATGGAGCCTCTAAGTTTCTTAGGATATTACAAATATCACATATTAACATATTAATATAGTATAGATATTACAATATTAATATTTTATATTATAAAGATATAATTTGAATAAAACTGAATTTTGTAATATAAAAAAGATATTTATTATATATGATTTATAATTACAAATACAAAAGATTAATTCACTTGAGTAGAATGGAATATTGATTTTTGCAGCATAATGGTAACTTTTGTCCTTTCAAAATTTAGTGGAGAAAAGGTGCAATTTTAGCATATGACTCTAGCTACATTTCAAATTATTCACTAGAAGATCAAGTGTCTGTATTACAGATCATTAGGAAATGATTCAGGGGAGTATTTTTTTTAGAATTGAGCACATATTTATAAGTATAATCAGAATAATAATAACAACACAAATACTATTTCAAGGCTGGCCTTTAAATTTTAAGTAATTTATAAATACATAGTAGAGTTTACCTTTAGTTTTAAAAGTATGATGGAATGCATTTTAATCATTTCAGGTAATTTTATGGCTAAAGCTTTAGTGAATTTTTATTGTTGCTTTGCATAGCAATAAAAATTAACAAACAGCTTAATAAAAAGAATTTTGATGGATATACAGTAAAATAAATTATTTAAATTATTGAATTACAAAAATGCATAAAATCATTTAAGGAAAATAGCTAAAATGTCGCATTCTTTTGTCAAAGAATTTAGGCTTATAGAGACTTTATTTTCATCCATATGTCCTCAATTTTCCTAACCAATATTATTTTCCTCAACTAGCTCTTTTTCTTGTATCTTAAACGTCAGCTATTCAAAATAACTGGAATTAATACATTAATAGAATAGAAATCTACATATGGTTCAATTGAAATACGGTAACACAGAATTTGCTCAATGGATTGTCTCTGTTTTGTCTACCCCAGACTCATTGTTTTCCCTCATCTCTACAATAATTGTGAGGTTAACCATTTGTTCTTTTAAATATCCCATATTTTCAGATACTGTATGCACAACAAAACATTTTACTTGAGATCAACAAGCCCTCACATTTCTGAGGATGTGAATCATAACATCAGCAAATACTGAATAAAATCAAATAATTGTGAACCCACCAGAAAATCATGGAATTCTTCCAAACCATAGCTAAATATGGGGTGCTAACTTTAAAAATGTTGATTCAACAAAATAGAAATAACCACTAAGAAGAATAAAAGAGAAAAAAAAATTTGAAAAGGGATTTCTAGCACTCATTAATAAAAAATATGTTGACTCCAGTAGAACAAACCATCAGGTTCCTAGAAATAAAATAAGATAGATGCTTTATTAGATTTTACTACTTCATGGATTAAATATAATATTATAATGACACGCCATTTTATGACTTTCCATCTCTTTTCTCCCTTATTTGTCAAGTAACTTTTTATTTAATAATTATTTCTTACAAATAAGTTAAGTGAATCCAAATAGAAACATGTGGTAAGAGCTGAGCCAGATGCTGTTCAAAGCACTGGTAGTACAATCTTGACTTTATGAAGTTTGCATTTGAGCAGGAGGACATAGGAAATGAACAATAGACAGGACAAATAAGTGAAGAATATGTTATGTTAGAAAATAAGTGGTACAGGAATGTCTGGAGTGAAGGGTGAGGAGTTGCAATTTAAAATGATCTGGGCAGGATGGTCTCATTCAGAAGGTCAATTTGAAGGAAGGTCTTGAATGAGGTGAAGTAGAAACGATGGACAAACAAGCCTGAGGATCAGGAGAGTGCTTGCTGTGTTCTACGAGCATCAAAGAAGCTATTGCCCCAGGAGAGGAGGGATGGGTGGGAGTAGGAAGATTCAGAGCCCGTAAGATTAGGATGATAAAGGAGAGGCAGGTTGTGCAGAGCCTCAGATGCCACCAGGAGGATCTTGGCTTTTACTCTGAGCAGAATGGAAAGCCTCAGGATGGAAGTAGACAGGTGACATGTCCTGTGTTAGACTTTAACACAAGAAAGTTGGTGACCTAAGGAATAGAATTCTGGACTCTTTTATCAGTTTTATATGATTGATTAAATTTAGGTTAATATTTCTAGATTAAATCACAAAAATCTCTGTGGCCACACTGTGAAGACCAAGCTTATGGACCTGAGATTTTGGGAGTCAGATCGTGGACTCATTCAACTTGGAGAATGCTCAAGTGCATTCCTTCTCAAAGTAAAAACTGGGGCTTTGACCTCAACATTAACATGGAGCTGATTAGAAATGTAGAATTTCAGGCCTCACCCCAGATTTTCTGTCAAATTCTTCTTGCTACCAAGATCCTCAGTTGATTCTTTGTGCATTGTGTTTGAGGAGTCCTGCTCTGAGATACTGCTATTCTTTAAAATCTTTTGACAGGCATACTTTTTTTTTTTTTTTTTTTAATAGCAAGACAATCTACCTTATAACAAAATTTCAACAGCATGGAACTGGTTTATTGAGATATCTTAACTGTGTACCACATACATTCAGCCTTCTATAGTACACTTTTTAAAAACCCCCTCACTAGGCTTGAGCCAGGTGGTAGCAACAGAATAAAACTAAATGCACTATCTCTCAGTAACTACTGAGCCAGGAAACAAGATGCCTAACTTGCCCTATGTAGCCAATAAAAACTCAGATTTTCTGGTTCAATGTTAATTTCAGCTGAATAACTATATTCTATTATAATGTCATCTCAAATATTACAGAAGACATGTTTTTAATATAAAAATTAACTATTTAGGCTGGGCACAGTGACACACGCTTGTAATCTCAGCACTTGAGAGGCCGAGGTGGGTTGGTCACCTGATGTCAGGAGTTCAACACCAGCCTTGCCAACATGGTAAATCCTCCTCTCTACCAAAAATACAAAAATTAACTAGGCGTGGTGCTGCACACCTGAAATCCCAACTACTTAAAAGGCTTAGGCAGGAGAATTGCTTGAACCTGGGAGGCGGAGGTGGCAGCAAGCTGAGATTGCACTATTGCACTCCAGCCTGTGGAACAGAGCAAGCTCCGACTCAAAAAAAAAAAAAAGTTATTTACCTGAAATTAATATTTAACTAGACTTTTTTGTATTTTTTTCCGACAACCCTACTATTGTAATTTCTCCGAACCTTTATTTTTTTATTTTTTTGAGACAGAGTCTCACTCTGTCACCAGGCACCAGGCTGGAGTGCAATGGCGCGACCTTGGCTCACTGCAACCTCTGCCTCCCAGGTTCAAGCAATTCTCCTGCCTCAGCCTCCCGAGTAGCTGGGACTACAGTCGTGCGCCACCATGCCCAGCTAATTTTTTTGCATTTTTAGTAGAGACAGGGTTTCACCATGTTGGCCAGAATGGTCTCTGTCTGTTGACCTTGTGATCTGCCCGCCTCGGGCTCCCAAAGTGCTGGGATTACAGGCATGAGCCACTACGCCCGGCCTCTCCAACCCTTTCCAATTTCAGCAAATGACATTCTTGGACCCTCTTTTACTTGGTTCTGCATAGAAAAATTCACATGAAGGAAAAGATATTATACTTTGTATAATATCTACAGTCTCTAATAACCAACTACACTTTACTTTTTTCCTCTTTTCCTAGGAAGTAGCTTATGGGTTCACTTAATAATAGAATTATTTCTATTATATCTCAATAAGCCATGTGAGAGAGTGGCTGACGCCAACTGCTGGAGACTTCTTTGGAATGAGAGCCTTTTAAGACGTTTGTCCTCAGCAGTGGACTGTAATTGGAATTACTGGACAACATGGACACAAGTTCAGCTGGACATCTTATTACACATACAATATCTCTCTATCCTGAAGCAGTCATTATTTTAGAAAACATTTTTGTTCCCTAACTCAGACAGACAGTAAGTAATTTATTCCGGGATAAAACTTTCCCCAAACTCAGAATCAATGCTATTTCTACTAAATAAGAAAGGAAATAAATATTATTTTCTTTCCCTTGATTTTCAGTGTCTCCAAGTCTTGCTAAAACATTCTCCTTAAGTTTTCACATAGCTGCCATTATTCTACACTGCTTTGGTCATAAACCAGAACTCTCATCCAGCTAAACTCAACCTGAATCTAAATGTGGTAAAGTATTTCCTTTCTGACTTCTCTAGCAACATTTCTGCCACTCTAATAACACACCCAGTAGCACTAAGAGCCACCTCTTGAAAGTATCATTTTGATAATATCACTTTTTTTCTCAGATCCTGAAGTAGATCAGGCAGACTCCAAGGCAAAAGAGGATAAAGTTGAACTATAATAAGCTCTGTAAATTGTGTCTGCTATACTAAAATGCCTTGTTGGCATGCAATTTGTAAGACTCTTTTGATCAATTATTGGTCCCTAAGAACCATTAGTCAGTCATAAGCCTTTTTCAGTGAGAATCAATAATCAGCTTCATAAAGCACTGCTAGTACCTATTAGAAATGCCTTTGCAGGAAAATAGTTAACCTTTCCAAATTGTTTTTAAGCGAATACTTATAAGATATTGTTTTAATGCAAAAATTTGTTTTTTAGCCACTCCTGCCAAGAGTAAAGGATGATTCTAACAATGCAATAGCTTTTCCTATGACTAAAAGAAAATCTATCATCAGAAAATATTTTAGTTCTCTGTTTTCACTCTCACTGAGAGGAAGTAAGAGACTACTAACCAATTCCAAATTGATACATAATATATACCTAGGATATTTGATAGAGATTTATCTATAATAACATTGCCTAAATAAGAAAGATAATTTTTTTAATATGACTGGTGATGGTTACAATTACATATTGTACCACCTTGGTCATAAATAAAACATGCAGAAACAGTTCACCCACTCAAAACCTGGTGGACAGAAGTGTTCTATATGAGTGGTTTTCCACACAAAAGATGTTGACTCACTGAAGTGCCATTTTTAAGTGTTAGGTGTATCAAGTAGGGTGGTTGTTCTAAATATGTTAGACACACTTTTGCCTAATTACATTTAATGTACTAGAAATAGTTTTGTCATTTTTATCTTTATAATTTAAGCTTATAATTATATACCTCCGTTATTCTAACTTGTGGAAATATATAAATCACTCTGGGGAGCTACATAGTGATATGTAAGACTATGAGTTTCTTTACTAAAAGTTGGCAAACTGGCATGCATTTCATTTTTTCCCAGTCTTCTCTATTTCTTTTAGTTTTTACTCATTTTGTTAGTGTGTTTCCCAGTGGCATCACAATATTATCACATGTAAAATGAATGACCCTAATTTTGGCCTGGGGTGATGGCTGATGAGTCCATATGAAAACTGAATTCTTAATACTCTTCAGATCCCCTTTATCCAAGAGCTGATTGCTTGAATTAGTCAGGAGAGTCCACTTAGAATAGGTGTTTTTGTAAAATTGCATAAAGAACTTCTAGTTTCAGCTTCAATATGTAAAGTCAGAGCATGGAGTAATCCCTTTCATCGTGTCAGCAAGAAAAATTAAAAAAAACTGATAATCGACTGTATTTCTTGGGCCCATCAGACTGCTGAACTGCTATGCCCAAATCTGGAGTGACAGGTTTTCCTCTGTAAGAGCCCTATATGCAAAGCAACTCCCAAATGCCAAAGAAGTGAGAAACCAAAGAAGGAGGTAGACAAATACAGTTTGTGGGCTGGGTGATTTAATGAGGAAACTTACAGACAGAAATGTGGCCTTGAGTGTCTGCAAAACATGTAGATCTCCACATTCACACTGTTGCTCCCCAGAATCCAGGCTTGTATGCCCTAAATAAAGGGTATGCATGATCTATCAAGACAATTGAAGACAACCTTTCAGTAGGCAAGAATGCTGTAAGCATTTTAGCTTATAATTTGTGCAATAATGTCAAGGTTATTTTGTTCTTACACTAGGGACAGTAAATAAAGTAAAAACCAAGAGGCATTCACAGGACTGAGCTAATCAGACCTAAGCATGGTGGATTGGCAACCAAGATGGAGTAATTTTTGTCTCCCCACAGGAGAATGTGGAGATTCACAACTGAGATCTGCTTACCTAAAACAGCTTACATGGTTGGAAGACTTAAACTGTAAATTTTAAAAATCGCTGGAGACTGAGTGTGGACATTTGTTGAGAATGAAAAAATCCTGAGGGCCTCAGAATTCAAACTTGATAGGTCTCATTTTAGTGAGTCTCATCAGATTGTCACATGAAGGGCCAAGAAAAAATACTGTTATGTCTCTGGCAGCAGTTAGGGAACCATTTACAAATACACTCAGAGTGTTTTCCATGACAAAGTCCTACTCTGCAGTGAAAAAGATTGTACAAGAACCTCAATCATCTGGAAATTAACAGAGTCTCTAAGAACAGGGGCAGCAGGAATAGCACATACGCCGTATAATATAGGCATCAGTTGTTCTCCATAGGGACAATGGTTGGCAATTCTGATACTGATATACAGGTATACCAGAATAGCAGACTTCAGTAAATAAATGAGTGGCAGATTGTGGGAGCGAGGGTTCTCAATATTGGAGTGGAAATTCACACATAAGCAAAGGGGATAGGCGGCAATGATCCATATAGTTATGGATTGTTGTTGGAGACATTGACAAGAATTCATATGTAGCTTAACATAGATACAGATGTTTACATATAGAAATATTTGTAGATATGTGAACATATACAGGCTAGTATGGACACATTTTTATTTTAACTTTCTCAGCTGAAAGGGCCTAAAAGAAATAAACATCTAATGGCAATGACTACACCAACAACCTAAATCTTGGTTGATGATTCCATTCTCAGATGAAAGGAACCAGGGTCCTCAGAGAAATGGCTGATTCTAGGACTTGTGCAGGAAATATACAAGATGAGCCTGCAGCATTTTGTAGTGCCTAAAACATAAGGAGCTCCCCCTGCCAAAAATAAAACATCATACACACAATAACGTGTGAATAGAGAAGAGGCATAGGATACAACTCCAGGAACTTCCAAAAGTTAAAAAAGAAGTTGAAACAATTTGAACAATGAAATAGAGAAGTGATGGATTCTAACCTATAGGAAAACACAAATATCAATTGTGCCTTAATAATATAAATAAAGGGTTACATAAATTAATTGAGAGAGAAAAATTCCCATACTTAAGAATTTCAAGTAATTTACCAGCCTTTCTGATTTTATTTTGCTTTACTTCATTGCATTTTGCAGATGTTACAGTTTTTACAAATTAATGGTTTGTGGCAACCCCATGTTGAGCAAGTGCCATTATTCCAAAAGCATGTGCTCACTTTGTGTTTCCGGTAATTCTCTAATATTTCAAACATTATTATTATTCTCACAATATTTCAACATTATCGTTATTATATCTGTTATGTTGATCTGTGATCAGCTAGTAACCCTTAATAATGTAGCTGTTTTGGGGAGCCAGGAACTGTGCCCACATCAGACAACAAACCTAATCGATAAATGTTGCACATGTTCTGACTGCACCACTGACCAGCTGTTTCCCCATATCACTCCATCTGCTCAGGACTCCTCATTTCCAGAGACACAGCAATACAGAAATTGGGCCAATTAAGAAGTTTATAATGGTCTCTAAGCGTTTGAATAAAGGAATAGTAGCAGGTCTCTTACATTAAATCAAAAACTAGAAATTATTAAGCTTACAGAGGAAGATGTGTAGAAAGCTGCGTTGGGCCAAAAGCCAGGTCATTTTGCAACAGTTAACCAACTTGTAAATGCAAAAAAAAAAAAAAAGAAAAAGAAAAAGTTCCTGAAGAAATTAAAAATGCTACTCCAGTGAACACACAAATGACAAGAAAACAAAACAGCCTTATTGCTAATATGGAAAAAGTTTTAGTCATCTTGATGGAAGGTCAAACTCGCCATAACATTCACTTAAGCCAAAGCCTAATCCAGGGCAAGTCCCTAACTCTCAATTCTGTAAATGTTGAGAGAGATGATAAAACTGAAAAGTTGGAAGTTAGCAGAGGTCAGCTCATAAGATTTAAGATAAGAAGCTGTTTCCATATAGTCAAAGTACAAGATTGAGCAGTATGTGACAATGTAGAGGCTATAACAAGCTGTCCAGAAGATACAGGTAAGATCATTGATGAAAATGGCAACCCTAAATAACAGATTTCAAATGTGGACCAAACAGATTTCTATTGGAGGATGACCATTAGGACTTTCATAGCTAGGGAAGAGATCTATGCCTGGTTTCAAAACTTCAGAAGACAGCTGACTCACTTATTAAGAACTAATGCATTTGGTGACTTTAAGTTGAATCTGAGGCTCATTTACCATTTCTCAAATCTTAGGGTCTTTAAGAATAATGCTAAATCTACCCTGTATGTTCTCTAGAAATGGAACAACCAAACCTGGATAACAGCACAACTGTTTACAGCATGATTGATTGAATATTTTAAGCCCACTATTAAGATCCACTGCTCACAGGAAAAAGGTTTATTTCAAAATGTTACTGTTCCTTGACAATGAACCTCGTAACCCAAGAGCTTTGATGGAAATGTGCAAGGAGAACAATTATTTATGACTGCTAATGGAACATCTATTCTTAAACACATGAATCAAGAGGTATTTTTGATTTTAAGCCTTCTTATTTAAAAGAAAATACATTTTGTAAAACTTAGCTAACATAGGTTGATATTTCTGAGCAAAATATACAGAAAACTTTCTGACAATAATTCAGTATTCTATGTCATTAAGGACATTCATAATTTATAAAAGAAAGTCAAAATATTAACACTAACAAGAATTTAGAATGAATTTATTCCAACTCTCATGGATGACTTTGAGGGGTTCAAGACATACAGTAAAAGAAGTAACTGCAGATGTGATGGAAATAGATGTGATGGTAATAGAATTAGAAGTAGAAGTGGAACCTGAAGAGGTAACTGAGTTGGTGTTACCTCATGATAAAACTTAAATGGATGAGCCATTGTCTCTTATGAATCAGCCAACAAGCTGGTTTCTTGAAGTAAAATCCACTTCTGGTGAAAATGCTTTGAACATTATTAAAATGGCAATGAAGTGTTTAGAATATTACATAAACGTAAGTGTAAAGCAGCAGCAAAGTTTGAAAGGGTTGACTCCAATTTTGAAAGAAGTTCTACTGTGGATAAATGCTATTAAACAGCTTTGAATGCTACAGAGAAATCTTTGGGAAAGGAAGAGTCAATCAATGTGACAAACTTCATTATTATCCTATTTTAGAAATGCCACAGCCAACCCTAAAGTTCAGCATCCCTCCAACCTGAGCAGTCAGCAGCCATCAGCATTCAAGCAAAACCCTCTAACAGCAAAAAGATTATGATTTACTGAAGGCTCAGATGATTGTCTTAGCATTTATTAGCAACAAATACTTTTTAAGTTGAGGTATGTACATCTTTCTAGACATAATGCTATTGCACAGTTAATATATTACAGTGTAGAAGAAACACACATTTTGTTTTCTCTGGGAAACCAAAAACTTTGTGTGATTTACTTTATCACAATATTTATTTTAATTTGGGGTCTGGAGCAGAACCCACAATATATCTGAGGTGTATCTTTAGTAGATACTTTTTCCCCAGGGAAGAAGCCTAACTCACTTCTTACATGTGGGCCTTACATAGTTAATTTATTTCAAAGATTGAAAAAAAAAAATGAGCAGAGAAGTAACTCTATAGTGAGAAAACCTGATATCATACTGAATGGGCTAAAGCTGGAAGCATTCCCTTTGAAAACCAGCACAAGTCAAGGATGCCTTCTCTCACCACTCCTGTTCAACATAATATTGGAAATTTTGGCCAGGTTAATCAGGTAAGAGAGAGAAATAAACAGTATTTGAATAGGAAGAGAGGAAGCCAAATTGTCTCTGTTTGCAGACGACATGATTGTATATTTAGAAAACCCTATCATCTCAGCTGCAAAAGTTCTTAAATCTGAACAGCAATTTTAGGAATGTCTCAGGATACAAAATCAATGTGCAAAAATCACAAGCACTCCTTTATACCAGCAATAGACAAGCAGAGGGGCAAATCATGAGTGAACTCCCACTCACAATTGCTACAAAGAGAATAAAATACCTAGGAACACAACTTCCAAGGGATGCGAAGGACCTCTTCAAGGAGAACTACAAACCACTGCCAAAGGAAATAAGAGAGGGCACAAACAAATGGAAAAACATTCCATGTTCATGGATAGGAAGAATCAATAGCATGAAAATAGCCATACTGCCCAAAGTAATTTATAGATCCAATGCTATTTCTATCAAGCTACCAGTGACTTTCTTCACAGAATTAGGAAAAACTATTTTAAATTTCATATGGAACCAAAAAAGAGCCTGCATAGCCAAGGCTATCCTAAGCAAGAAGAACAAAGCTGGAGGCATCATGCTACCTGACTTCAAACTGTACTACAAGGCTACAGTAACCAAGACAGCATGTGTATCAAAACAGATATATAGACCAATGGAACAGAGCTGAGACCTCAGAAATAACACCATACATCTATAGTTATCTGATTTTCGACAAACCTGACAAAAACAAGCAATGGGGAAGGGATTCCTTATTTAAATAAATGATGCTGGGCAAACTGGCTAACCATATGCAGAAAATAGAAACTGGACCACTTCTTTGCACCCTATATAAAAATTGACTTAAAATGAATTAACGGCTTAAATGTAAAGCCAAAACCATAAAACAGTAGAAGACAACCAGACAACCTAGGCAATACCATTCAGGGTATAGGCATGGGCAAAGACTTCATAACTAAAACACCAAAAACAATTGCAACAAAAGCCAAAATTGACAAATGGGATCTAATCAAACTAAAGAGCTTCTGAACAAAAAAATAATCTATCATCAGAGTGAACACGCAATCTACAAATTGGGAGAAAAATTTTGCAAGCCATACATCTGACAAATGTCTAATATCCAGAATCTACAAGGAAATTAAACAAATTTATGAATAAAAACAAACAACCTCATCAAAAAGTATGGGAAGTATATGAACAGACACTTCTCAAAAGAAGGCACCTATGCAATCAACACACATGAAAAAAAGCTCACCATCACTAGCCATTAGAGAAATGCAAATCAAAACCACAAGGTGATATCATCTCATGCCAGTTAGAATGGTGATTATTAAAAGTCAGGAAACAACAGATGTTGATGAAGCTGTGGAGAAATAGGAATGCTTTTACACTGTTGGTGGGAGTGTAAATTAGTTCAACCATTGTGGAAGACAGTGTGGCAATTCTTCAGGGATCTAGAACTAGAAATATCATTTGACCCAACAATTCCATTACTAGATATGTACCCAAAGGATTATAAATCATTCTACTATAAAGAAACATGCACATGTATGTTTATTGCAGCACTATTTACATAGCAAAAACTTAGAACCAACCCAAATGCCCAAATTTAGACTGGATAAAGAAAATGTGGCACATATACACCATAGAATACCATGCAGTCATAAAAGAATGAGTTCATGTCCTTTGCAAGGACATGGATGAAGCTGGATGCCATCATCCTCAGCAAACTAACATGGGAACAGAAAACCAAACACCGAATGTTTCACTCATAAGTGGGAGTTGAGTAATTAAAGCACATGGACAAAGGGAGGGGAACATCACACACTGGAGTGTCGGGTGATTGGGGTAAAGGGGATGGATAGCATTAGGACAAATATCTCATGCATGTGGGGCTTAAAACTTAGATGATGAGTTGATAGGTGCAGCAAACCACCATGGCACATGTATACTTATGTAACAAACCTGCAACTTCTGCACAGGTATCCCAGAACTTAAAGTAAAATACAAAAAGTTTATAGTTTTCATTTTTATACTTTAATTCCATTTTCATGAGTATTTTGAAGTCCTCTGTGNAGAAAACAAGCCAAATGCCTATCAGTGCAGGAAATACAAACGAATTAGCTGTGACATACGATCAAGGCAAAACTATGCAAAAATGCAAATAAATATTCTACAATATGCCAGATAGAGTGAATTGTTTAGCTAACATGTTATGATATTGGAATATGTCAGTAAAGATATACAAAGAGGAAATATAAGATGTTTGAAACCAAAAGAATATTGGATAGAGCAATGAGGTCAATGTAAAAAAGCTAAGGCCTGACTACTGTTTGAGTAGAATTGCATCAAACAAAAGTACATGAAAAAGAGAGAAAAAAAAACGTAACTAGATGGAGGAAAATTGATATTTTAGTTTGAAGGAAGAAAGCTGGAGTTTTTTCCATTTAATCACTTTCTTACTGTCTTTGAACTAAGAGTACAAATCATATTCTGAGAATCAATAAGGATATCAAAGGGTCAGAAGTTTAAAAAAGGTGAAAAATGAATTAATAAGATAGCAGTGGTGTCATGGGACTGGAGAAGATTATTAGGTAGAAGGAAAGTTGAAGAGGAAGTAACTGAGTTAATGGAGCCAAAAGAATGTGACATTTTAGTTAGACTGGGATGAGTAAGTTTATTATTTTAGAGGTATAATAGTATAGAAGCAATGATAAATCCCTAGTTTGTGGACAGAGAAGAGTCTAGCTTAAGTGTAGAGGAGGGAAAATGTTCTACTCAAGTGAATGACTGTGGTGCTGTGTGGGCCACCCATATGGAAAACAATATCACCCAGGCTGATACACTGGTTAGATAGATAAAGATACAGGAAATGCAACTGCAAAACTGAAGAGGAGTGACTAGGAGGTTAATATAGTTTATGCTGAGTAGGAGAGCATAGATAGGTGGTGGTAAACATGCACATGAGATTCAGAAGAAACAGGATGCTATGTGAGTATGATGGAGCAATGTCTTGGACTGGCAAGGGAAACCTGGATGAATACTGAAATGTTCAATCAATATAAAATAGATGACCTTAGGATAGTGCACATCCCTGATCTCTTTAGAGGAAATGATGGATTCCAGGGGAAGTACAGGAGATGGGCGAAATACTTTGTTGATATAGAGGGGCTATAGTTTCCATATTTTTGTGTGTTTGTGAGTGGAGTCAGGTGCCTATCAATGTATCTTTTTAGCTACTTAGGTTTCACAAAGGTATGACATTTAATTGTATGTAATATATTTTTAAATATAATGTACTTACATTTTCTTATTTTATAGACTCAAAAGTGTATGTAATCTTCTTCTGCCCTTCATACATAAGCTAAATATAAACTTATAAAATTGGTTGGTTTTTATTATGATTATATTGTTTCCAAATTCTTTTCATATACATCAAAAATGGCTATAGGCTCTTTCCTAAAAACACCAGTTGTCCAGTTGCATAAAGGATATCATTGAAAGCAAACACAGATACCCCCTCATTGAAAAGGATTGCTTTTTCCAATGTTATCCATAATAGATTCAGCATGACTTTTAAAGTGATATTAAATTTTTTAGCAGCAGTGAACAAAGATCATCCGATTAGAAAAAAATTAAAAAGATGCCTTTGGGTAATTAGGAATTCAATAAGTATGCGAATACCTGCAGAGCTGGCAAGCCCTTTCTATTCTTGTTTTACCTTACTTCATAGAAAAGTTCCCAGGATGTTTTAAGCTATTACCTTAGTTCTTGACTGGGTAAACTGGCATGTCAACTGGATTTAAAAATAAATCTTCCTTGTTCTCCTCTTTGACTTACATCTCCTTGTTTCTTAAGCATTTTGACTTTTCTAGTGGTTAATAATTCTTCAAAGTTAAACCAGCTTGTCTTCATTGATTCCTTTCTTCATCAGATGCTCTTGTTGCTCTGCTGTGCTTTTTGAGTTGTTTCTGTGAACCAGCATGGCCTTAAGGTGATCAACTTGAAAGGAAGGAGAAATAAATGCTTGAATTTTCTTCTATATAAAAATGAATATGGCCTTTTCTATTGTACTGTGCCTGCCTTTTGTTTTCCAGTGGGTTTTATTTCTTTCCTTGGTCTTTACATCTTTTTTCCAGGTTTTGGGGAGGTGGGGGTTATTTTTTTTTTCCTCCACTCTTACATGTTTTATCTGTTCCCAGAAGAATTGTATGGTGCTATGACTGACATGCGTAGCTTTCCTTCTCTACAACACTGAGCCAGGTCAACCATTTATTTTATGTTTGTCTTTTTGCTTTCAATAGCTTATAGTCAATGCAGCCTGTTTGATTTGACAACTGCTTTTAGAAGTTTATCTAGCAAAGAGCAGTTTTGCAAAATCAGCCCAGTCCCCAACTTTTGAAGGCTCCATGTTGTTGGATCCTATTTAGTTCCTCTGAGAGCTAGACAGTAAGAGTTTTGCTTGCTGAAGCTAAATATCAGGCAAATAGTATCTAAAAAAAATAAATAATAATTAAAATAAGCCCAGAAACTCTGCTATCATTACCAAAGCAAAGGAATTCTTCCATTTTAGTACATATGTGTTATGTTTTCTTCTTGGTGAGTTATTATCTTTTTCATGGTTGTTAACTAATGTTGATTTTAACTAGTTTTTTCTTGTGTTAAAATGGTAGAGTGAGAGGAATTCTCAGGGAAGAATAGCAATGCGATCTGCTCTAGTTTCTCTCAATCAGCTGATACTTGGTCTTGGCTATCTTATTGTTTTCCTGTGAGCTTAGTATTCATTTTTTTCTCGTTCCCCTACTAGTGCCTTAGTTCATAACATCACCACCCCCAATATGAATAGGTACCACAGACCCATTGCTAGTCTTCCCAAATCTAAATATCCCTCTCTCATCATTGCTAGACTATTTCTCATTTACAAAAGTTGGAAAAGTCTAAAAAAGTCTTACGTAATTTTAATGCTCAGAAGCTTTTATGTATTTCAAATTTCCCATCCCACTAAATTTTTGTGTCTCTACTTTTAAAATTCTCTCTAAACTGATTTCATCCTACTTAAGTAAGACATTTAAATTTACTTCCAAACACTTCTTTTTGTTTAATATAAGCTTAGTATTGTCCTTGCTTTATATGGATTCATTATTTTGCAATTATGCATTCATTAAGGCTAATCTCTTGACCTGTGAGTTTTTCTGTTCAACCCTCTGCATACCTAGAAGCTATACACTCTCACACTTCCCAGAAAGTCCATGTGAAATCCTTTCTATTTCTACTACTTTAGTTTTTATTGATCAAAGTTCGAAAAATATCTCGTTATAGTGGTTGAGCCCCAACATTTAGTAAACATATTTCTGTGTATTCTGTTCTTGTGTAATGTAAGTGGTTTTTGGAACACAAAAATATATTATGTTCTTTGATGGAAATGCCCAATGTCTACACTATTTGCCTGCAAGGTTATTCATATACATTCTGCAGATCTTGTAGAGGATTAAACATATACCAATTATAATTGTTTATATTCAATTAAAAATTATTTCCCAATTTTCCTCCAGTTTCTGTTCACAGAAATTGCGTCAGGCAAGTATTACTATTCTTATTTTACAGCTTAGAAGATGGAATCTGAAACAAGTTCACTAAATTGTCCAAAGCCCAAAATTAGTACTTAGCCAAAAGTACTTAAATGCCAAGTCATTATCTTAGAAAGGGAAAGACTGTTTTGTATAGTGGAACAACAAAATAAAAAAATAAATAGTGATAGTTTTGCTTAGGACTTTATTTAAGCCACTTTAATCATCAATATTAATTTGTTTAAAATGTAGATGTGTCAGACCCAGAGCATATGATTTCTTCTCCTCATTCACTATACTAAGAAACCTGTGAAACGGTTTTTTCCTTTTGTTTCCTGCACTGTCTGGCCTAATAAAATGTAATGCCAAATGTCAAATATTAAAGAAAGACAGCCTCCCAGGAAGACTTGAACGTTTCATTTTTTGATTGTCTGATATTTGTGCCAGAATTTTATCCTTGGGAATAGGAAGTGAGCATACAAGTGGCAACATGCAGCATCAGTGAGCAAACTAGCAATGAAAGTTATGAGGAAATTTGAGGAGTTGTTCCGCTGACACAGAGTTCAATGGGAGCTTGACATTGAACTGAAAAGGTATGCGCATCAACTCAGCTGGAGAGAGTTGTGTGGGAAGAGCTTTTGATAGCCTGCTGCTCTCTTAGGGAATGACATAAGGATTATCCATTTCTACAGTATCAAGTTACAAAAGCAGGATTTTTCGTATACCCTGTAACATCTGACTAAATAAAGTGCACAATAGAGTTTCCAGAGGATAACTGTAAATGCTACAGAAATTCTTAAATTTGGAAGATATGACCTCAATTGTTTTATTTCAGTTTCTCAGAATGTATCCTCTTCTTATTTGTACTTTACAGGCTGTCTTTTTAAAAAGAATATATTGCACTTGTCTATAACTTTGTGGTCTACAAAGTGTTTTCATATATACTGTCTTTTGTGACGTAGGTAGGGCAGGGACCCTTAATTGTGCTTTGCACATATTGAAACAAAATAAGTGGGTGATTACATTTGTTCCAAGAATACAAAGAGACATAATTAAATCCATATATTTTGGTTTCTAAATGCAGTACTTTCATTCTCATGAAGGGCATGTTTCTAACAAAACTCTGGCATCAACCCTTGTCCAGGCAAAATTATAGGCTGATTTTAATAAAAATTATTTTAGAATTCAATTTACTAAAAATTTATTCTGATGATAAATATCATTGTATCACTAAATTAAATATGAAAACATGCCCTGTAACTTAATAGTTAATATTGACTAAGAAAAGTAAGTATAAAACACAGAGAATGCAAGGGCAGGTAAAAAAGCTGAAATGTCTAATAAAACCTAAACTTACATAGGGCTGGATACGGGAAGGCCAGAAATAGATGATAGAAGATGTCCCTAACATAGTCCATAAAAATTACTTCTCTTTACAAAAACTATGTGAATATATTAGGCAACAACGAAAGGAGAATTAGAAAAAATTTCCTTATGTTGGCAGGTAAGGAGACACACTAATAATAGACAGCAATAAAACTTTCAATATTGGAAAAAAAAACCTGTTACCTGGAGCATGGAATGAGAGTGAGGCTGAAATGAGAGCATATTTTCTGGAAAAATTGGAGGAATTCAAATCAGAACATTCTCATGTCATGTGCCCTGAGGGTAATTAAGAAAATGTCAGATGTCATTGATGAACCATTTGCCATTATCTTGAGGAAATCATGCAGGACAAGGATTCTCTGAGGAGTGGAGAAAGGAAAATGTTGTGTCCATCCTTATTTTTCTTTAATGACCTTGTTATATACAGGTCAACTGAAAATCCATTGTAGAATAAATAATCCTGAAGAATCAAAGTTGGTAATTTTCTTGAGAAATCACATCTAATATGTTTAACTTAAGATAATGTTGAACAAGAAAGCTAAAACAAACTGTTTTATTTAATATCCTGTGCAAAATTTTGGTTTGCAAAACAATTTTAAAAGCAATTTTTGAAAACGATTTAAGCGCTTATATATGCAGTCAGTATTCTGAATTTAAAATATTAAGCTTCGAAATAAAGCATATAAAATACATTAAAAGGTTTTACAGGTTTATTAATAAGCAGACAATTCTTTCCTCATGGAAAACATTTAAAAAACACTTATAAATAACCAACATTTAACAATGTTATATTAACTAAAAAACAGCCCTAAGTAAAAAAAAAAAAATGACAAATAGACTAAGAAGTATGTTTGAGCCTAATTTCTTCAAAAATTAAAATAAGCGTATAAAAGCTGCTAAGGTAATTGAAGGCATTTATACGTAGGCATTGAAAGAGAACCATGACCTGTGATGGCCCAACATTACCTCTGCATGTATGGGTATCTATATACACATGCAAATGGCAGTAATATAAACTTGTAATGTCTTCAATGCATTAAAGACTACAGCAAAAATAGTATGGTCTTGGGAAGTTTGTATTACACAAAGTGCTTAATGGGATCGTATTCACTAGGCATCTGTTGTAGGGGCAAGAGTGAAACTAGGACATGCCTAAAGTGAAGATTTTCAGGATGGGGCAAGCTTAGAAGAGAATCTGGATAGGGAAGAAAAGAGGGAGTTGATTCCCCCGATGGAGGTAATTCTGAGGTTTGCTTCCCTAGCCCCCTGAGATTGCCACTTGAAGCCTCTCCTGAGATGGCTACCAGGAAGGCTGAATCAATCCTACAATGTCAGCAAAGGTGTGGACTACCCGCCAAGGCAAAGAAAGCCTTCACATATGGGACCTCAGACCACTCCCAGTCATGTTTACAAAAAAGGTTCAGCTGCAGGATCATAATGAAATTAATACTTCCTTTCTGAGATCAAGCTTCTTCTCTCTGCAAAAATAATTTGGCTATATCTTTGTGCAAAGAAATATGAGGCATTTTTTCTCCAGGTTCTGAGGGTCAAGGTAGTCCCAGTGATTCAAGATATACTCTAGAGAAGTGCAGGTTGAAGATGATTAGTTGCCCATCTGATAGAGGAGACGGTGTTTTTTGTTTTTTGTTTTTCTCTTTCCAGAGTCTGAAGGTCAAAGGGGTCCTAGTGATTCAGGATGCATTTGAGAGGAGTGGAGTCTGAAGATGGTTGGTTGCCATCTGAAAGAGGGAAAAAAGCATCCCTTCGTTTCTTTCTCTTTCCAGTGAATATGTGAGAGAGAAAAAAGGGTGTCCCTTTTCTCTCTTTCAATCTTATATTTCCGAGTCCCAGTGACTTTTGCAGTGACAATGGGTGCAAGTTTAACCTTCACCCATGAAGCAGGGAGGCATAGAATATTTTCATTCACTTGTGCAGTGTCTAAGCCTTTTACTGTCAGTAACTAGACCTCATCTATACCATGGATGCGAGCATGTCCTCCATCCATGAAGAAGAAGAGCCTAATCAGGATGTATTAATCATGCTCACCTGCCCTGTGCCTTTAGACTTCTGCTATTTTCTGCCTATGCATTGCTCAGATCTAGTTTGCCTTTCTAGGACCTCAAACCAAAGCTTACCTGGGACCCATTAAATTAGTCCCAGGTGGCCCTCACCAAATCACAGCCAGCAACCAGCAGGGCAGCCCCTCTGTTTCTCCCCTAATAAGCTGGAGGACCAGGTCATATTCAACTAAGGAATAGAAAGGGAGTTACGGGATTTGGGGGCCTGGCCTAACAAGGTGTCTCCCAAAGTACAACTTAAGTGCATGGGAGGGGAAAGTGCCTGGGGAAAAAACCTCTTGTCCTATGCACATGGGTTCCTTCAACAGGGGAAAAAATAATACTCTCAATAGTTGTATCCTACTTACTTCAGACAGATACCACATTGTTCTCATTTACACTCCAAATGACTAAACCAAATGCTCATTCTACCCAGTAATATTTCTGTGGTTGACGACAATGTCCTTATCATTTAACATTGTAGTATATAGAGAAGAGATAGAAACTATTATAGCCATAAAAAAAATAAAAAACTAATAGGAAAGACTGGTGGTCCTAGGCCCAGCACCCTAATGGACAGTCAGGGACTAGAGTTAGTCCAGGGGCCGTTGATTAACACTAGGGTGTAGCGTCGGCCGCATATCCTCACTTTCCCCGGGACTTCTTTCTGATCCCATGTGATGGCTAGACCTCTGTGAAGGAAAACTTGTTTGGAAAAAAGTAAACATTACCAATGCCTGAGGGTGATGGCGGATTGACAGTGTTCTCCCCAGCAAGGCTGTTCTCCGTGTCAAGTCCAGCAGCTGTGTTGGGCATTTTTAAGTGGTTGACAGATGCCAGGCCTTTTTTTGTTTTGTTTTGTTTTGACTATTGTGGAGTTTAGAGACCCCTTCCCAAAAAGAACAGGACAAAAAGCAGATCTACTTTTACTCACCCTTCTACAGGTCCCAGATGAACCCCTCAAAATGTTGTGGGATCTTCAGGGTATTAATTTGATGGCTATAGACCTGTATGGCTAGTGATGCCTTTGACCGAGTTCTTGTTTTGTGCCTAGGAAGAAAGAGGTACACAGATAAGTGGAGGATTAGCAAGACAAGAGTAACTTTATTGAGCATTAGCAAATAAGATACCTGCAGTGGGTAGCTTTTCTCTGTAGCAGCTCACCCTATAGAGTGTTTAGCTTTCAGCAGTGAGGAGACCCTGGAGAGGGTAGCTGCTTTCTGCTACTGGTCATTCTCATGTCTGCTGCTCTCAGCAGAGAAGAGGCCCTGGAGTGGGTTACTCCACTCTGCAGCTAGTAGTTCCGGCATCTCTGAAGGTCTCTGAAGCTCTCAGTAGAGAAGGTAGCTTCTCTCTGCAGCTGAACACCTTTTACTCATCCCTGGCTGAGCCTGGGGCTTTTATGGGCCTCAGAGGAGAGGAAGTATGTGCCTATTTGTTCATGGGTGACCAAGGATGGACCAGAAAGTCACTACATGGTCCCACTCCAGTCTGTGGGACTGACAGCCTGGCCTCCAGCCTTCAGGCCTTTAGGGAGAGCCTGAAAGCTGGGAGCTGGGCTGCTAGGCCCATGGACTGGGAGTTCCAGTCATGGTGCCCATTCATGGTGCTCTGGCTCAGCCCCAACTTTGCTCCAAAATTGGAGCAGATGCCAAGATTAGGGAGGAGCCAGGCAGTATGAGGAGGCAGGCCTTCCCAGGCCCCTAAGTGTGCAGGGATGTCTGAGTCTGCAGGTGCAGTTTGGGCAGCTACAGCCTTGCCTCAGAGGGCAGGGCTCCTGCCCACTACCAGCCCCCAAGAACACAAAAGACTGGGATCTACAGCCACAACTTGGGCTTCTACAGCCCCACCCAGGAGGGCAGTACTTCTCTGCCTGCTCCATGGAGTGGGAGGCCCAGCCACATCTCCCTGATGCAGCCAGTGTGATGGCAGTGGAAGGCCATCTGGGGCAGTTGCTGCCATGAGCATCAAAAATAGTTTGAGTAAAACCGGAATCATTGAAATACTTGCTGTTCCCAAAGCAATTACCTTCGAGTGGGGAGAAAAAGAAAGCTCACATGAATGCATGAATTATCATGTGTTTGCCATATCACTCTTAATACATAATAATTTAATACTTAGCAATGTAGCCAACTAGAAAAATTAATGAGTCCTGGGTTAAGAACTGTTGGCTCAACCTCTTGAAAATTGTAGTTGTGTGATTAACTGGAGTAGGTAGACACTTCCAATATTCTAAACTGCTTGAGTGTCTATTTGCAGAGATTTTCTTTTCCTGGACCTCATTAAATAAATTACTGTTTTTAGCCTACACATTGTTTCTTTGTGCTTACCTCGCTACCTTTGGAGAGGCAAGTCCCAAAGAAACCAGGACAATTGTGTAGCTCATTGAGTGCTGAGAATAAATAACTCTCAGTTAATTATTTTATAAAGCAT
Source organism: Cebus imitator (assembly GCF_001604975.1). Classification (NCBI taxonomy): domain Eukaryota; kingdom Metazoa; phylum Chordata; class Mammalia; order Primates; family Cebidae; genus Cebus; species Cebus imitator. The sequence continues at coordinate 1,348,814 of NW_016107797.1, forward strand.
CATTATAGATTGATAATATGGTGAAGGGAGAAGAGAGAACAAAATCCATGTTGGATGTCTAATTTTTCCTACTTTTTATTTGTTCACAGTTTTTTGTTTGTTTTTTCTAAAACATAAAACATCAACAAATTCAGATACTTTTAATAAAATAACTTATTATACTTTTACTTTTTAACATTATCATAAGTCTATATACTCAGAAACTTTTCCAACATAAATACTATCAGAAAATGAAAAAGCAAAAAGACTTTTGTAGCACTTTTTAACATGTAAACTGATTTCTTCTTCATTGTTTTCATAAAGGGGATAAATATCAAGATTATATAGGTATAAAAATGACATGTACGTATATTTCTAGACAGAAAAAGAAAAATACACTTGTTTCTGCAGATTTGTCCGCAAGTGATTCAATTTGTTATTATTCCATATTTAAATGCATACAATATTATTTTCCACTTTTATCTAAATTGTTAAGTCCTGTGAGTATTGCACAGTTGGTATTGGTTAAACATAACTAATAATAAAATCTCCAAACTGAAATTGTTTTCAAATGGTCTTATAGCAAGAAAAGGTGACTTTTGTATATATATGTAAACGTAGATAGTGTCACAAGCTATACTTATCATAAAATAACGTTCCCTTCACCTTCCAAAATTTGAGGAGCAAGAGTAGTACCACTTTCAGACATGTTAGAGAAATAGGAAATGATACTTGCAGAATCCTATTTGGTGATTTAAATCAGCTATGTAAATCCATTTCATCTGGGTGATTTATAATTGTCCCTGAATAAATGAAAATAAAATTATATATCTAAAATATAAATAAAGGAATGAAATAGCATAAGTAACATATGCTTAGTAAGATTTTACATAAATAAACTTAGTCATGAATGACATGTTTTCTACACGTTAAGTACCAGAGCTACCATCTAACTGTTGGCCTTCCATCCTGCTTCTTCATGCTCTCTGTTCAAGTTTGAGCCACCTACTAATTTACTTGATTCTCTCTTTTGACGCTGCTCTATGAGCTCTTGTCCAGAAAAAGGTGAAAAACAGAAGCATAGTTTGGTTTAAGCCTCACTTTTTATAACTTTTCTTTCCCCACCATCAATAACATGATTTTGTTTAAGTTATGGAGTTCCTCCTTTCATCTGCATTTTTTACTTCTGACAACCTTTGTGACACATCATGATGAAGCTGTAAGAGGCCTGTAATCACAGCTTTGGCTCCAACACTAATATGACTTTGGCTGACTTTATTTACACTTTACTCATAATTTCATATATAAAATGAGAAAGTGCAACAAATGGTCCAGTTTAAATATTCTAAAATGTACTCTTGTTTCCCATAACACCATGGAACTAACCAGGGGATTTTAGAGACTTACAGTTAAAGTTATTTCCTAAACTATAATCTTTTTGCAATGGGACAGACTTAAATTCAAGGACTCATACTTCATTCATTTTCTAGTCTTTTACAGATAATAGCAATACTGCTTCTTTGAGGGTGACCATTCCAAAAGTTTCCTATTGGTATTTTTTTAAGAATATATTAAGATATACTTTGTGAGTCAATCTCTTTTTCTGTACGTAAAGTGCAATAATATATTCTAGCTATTGTCCCTGTATAATTAATTTTCCTTTTTACTTTCAAAAGTGTCTTAGTTTGAACAATAAATGGCATGGTCACTAGAAGCCTTAACCCACAGGTTTCTAAAATTGGAAGAAGTCTTGGAACTTTTAAACACATCTTACTTCTCATGGAAAGTATTATCCAAATCTTACCTAGCTTCATTTGGACGATCTTCAATAAGAAAAACAAATTCCTGTAGATCATATAATATACGAGGAAAAAATAATTTACAGAATGTAAGTTTTGCCTTACTGTAACAAAAACTTTCTAATAGCTGAAATTTTGTAAATATGATAACATCAACAGCAGCAGTGACAGTAACAACAACTAACAATTATTCCATGCCAAGGAAATTTAAATATTTTACCCTTATTATATAATTAATCCTTTATTATATATTTATTTATTATAATATATTTATTATATAAATAATCCTCAAGTTAGCTGTGAAATTGGCACTATTACTACATTTATTTTAGAGAGAAGGAAGCTGAGCCTTGAGGAAGTTAAGAAGCTCTTTTAAAATTGCCTAGCCAGCAAAGGTAGAGCCTAAGGATAAACCCAGGCAATGTCTTTAGAGTGAAGACTAAAGCCGTGGAGGGTTAAAAAAAATAAATAAATAAAAAATAAAAATAAAAAAACTTCACACAATTTCTAATATAATTATTGATATTAATTCTAATCTTATTGCTAACTCGAGTTTGAAAGGTAAATCTTTGTAGGGAAGATGGAGGATGCACATTCTGCATTTTTCTCACACTCTGTATAGGACATTTCTAGCTTCTAAAATACCCTTTCTTTTAATAGCGACACAGTCAACTCACTATGCTTAAATCATGCCAGCATCTGTAACCATAAAAATGAAAACTTCTTTGAGAACCAGGCATCACAGTTAAGCCAGAAACAAACCATCAAAGATATTGTAATAGGATAAAATAATCATTAGAAGCAAATTAGGACACCTTTTTAATTTTTATTATTTATTTATTTATTTTTGAGACAAGGTCTCACTTTGTCACCCAGGCTGGGGTGCAGCCCCTACCTCCTGGGTTCAAGCAATCTCCCATGATAGCCCCCCCAAGTAGCTGGGACTACAGGTGAGCACTGGTCTCCTTTTCCATATTATTTTGTAGAGATGCGTTTTACCATGTCGTCTAGGCTTTTCTTGAACCCTTGAGCTCAAGTGATCTGCCCTACTCAGTCTCCCAAAGTGCTAGGATTACAGGTGTGAGCCATCATGCCCAGCTTAGCACACTTTTTTACATGTATTCATTCTATTGTCTATTTTCTCTCGCCAATAATTAGAATTTCAAAAAATCTTAATATGAACATATATTTTACAGTAATTTTATAACATTAGGGAGTAAAATAAAATTATCCCTTAAAACATCAAGTGCCACATGAATATGATTGGAGAGAGGACGTTAATAAAGTTTTATTTGGGGCAGAGAATTTATCATGTGAGATGATGGAAAAATGTCTAATAGTTTCCTAGGATTCCATTTTGTCCAGGGTTGTGTTGACTGACCAGTATCATCAACACTAATCAATAAGTTTAATATCTAGAAACAAAGAAACAAGAGATTTAAAGCCCTTATAGCAAGTCCAGTAGGTAAAGTCATTAATTGATGGCTTTGATTATCCGTGGAACTCTTATTCTAGAAGATAAAAGACCAAAGCAATATGGAGAAGATAATACTCAAAATGTAAGGAGGATAATCATTGAAAACTAATTCATGAGAGTATCCTCCACTGAAGGGAATAGATGTTTATATTCAAGGTAGCCAGAACAAATTAGGAAAAAGTAACTCACAATGAGTGAATTGCTGTACCTGAAATTGCTAATGTCGTAGATTTTATCTACTTACATGTTAATATGTCTGCAAACCTAGATCAGAGATTGGACTTTAATACTCACCTCAGTAAAATCACACAGAGTAGGATCATAGTACCAGTTCACCATATCTCACTTTCTCAGAGAGAGCTGTAATGGACAGGACTTTCCTCGTTTGAAGATGAGTAGGACTTCTGCTCCAGAAAAGAAATACCAAAATAATTTTTTAAGCTTATAAAGGAAGGGGAGCATATCGTTCCCTGTGGAGAAAAAGGGGAGGAGTGGGATGGAAAAAGGTGATGAGAGAGAGAGAGAGAGAGAGAGAGAGAGAGAGAGAGAGAGACAACGCAAGAGTGTCACAGAGCAGGGAGCACAAGAAAGAGCAAAGGAGCAGAGAACCAGAATTCTGAAAGAAAAAAAAATCTAGAAAGAGGAGAAATTCTTCAGCTTTCTTTCATCTCTCTTGAATTTCAAGTAACAGCCCTTGAAGAGAAAGGACTTTAAATCATTCCAGAGAAATAAATATTCTCTAAAGTCCAATGTATGCTTTCCATTCAAGCATACCTTTAAATTGGTTGTCAGTAATCTTTGCTCTCTAGGTCCTGATCATGACAAATGTAAAAATATATCTGAAGCCCTGTATCTCAAAACATGTTTCATGAACTCTCTGAAAAGTAAATATAAAATAAAGGTGTTCATAAAGAAGAAAAAGTGACAAATATATTTTGAAAAATAATTGTGGATAAGGCATTGAATTTCTCAATAGCAATACCAGAAATTAGAAGTCGAAAGTGCAATGTCTTCAAGATTCTAAAGAAAAATAATTTCCAACTGGAATTTTGTATTCAGTTCAAACCTCAAATAAAAATGAAGGTAAAATAAAAGTAATTTCAAGCTTACAAAAATGTACCATCTATGCAAAACATTATCAGTACTTTTCTGGAAGCAAATTCAAGCAAAATGAAGGAGAAAAATGATCCAAAGAAGAAGATCAGAAAGAAGAAAAGCCAGCTGTGCTGCTGGCCCAGGGAACTAGAGTACAAATAGGGGCAGAAGAAGAGAGTACTCAAAGAAGAATGACTCCAGGAAAGAGAATAAATTAGAATTGATACATCACCTAATGTACTTCACTATGTGGGAAATTGTATTCTGATAGGAAATTTGAAAGAATTATAAATAGCAGTGGAAAACACCAGAGAAATAAAAACTTGAAGTAAATAATTAGGGAAACAAATGTACAGAAAAAAAATGTTGTCATAGTACACTATTTGACACAACACTGAAAAATATGTACATAGGCATAATTAAGTAAAAACAGAATATTTACATTATTAAATACTATGACATGTACATTGGGAAGATAATATTAGAAAATATTGAAGCATATTATTTATAATTTACTATACAAAAGAGTTAAAACTGTTAAAAGTTTTTCTCCAGACTTTGCTGAAGTTGCCTATCAGCTTAAGGAAAAACATTCGATGCTCATGGTTAGGAAGAATCGATATCATGAAAATGGCCATATGGCTAAAGCAATTTATAGATTCAATGCTATCCCCCTCAAGTTACCAATGACTTTCTTCACAGAATGGGCAAAAGCCACATTAAACTTCATGTATAATCAAAACAGCATGGTACAGGTACAAAAACAGAGATATAGACCAATGGAACAGAAAGAGGCCTCAGAAGGAACACCACACAACTACAACCATCTGTTCTTTGACAAACCTGACAAAACCAAGCAGTGGAGAAATGATTGCCTGTTTAATAAATGGTGTTGGGAAAACTTGCTAGCCATGTGCAGAAAGCTAAAACTGGATCCCTTCCTTATATCTTATAAAAAACTTAACTCTAGATGGATTAAAGATTTAAACATAAGACCTAACACCATAAAAACTCTAGAAGAAAACCCAGGCAATACCACCCAGGACATAGGCATGGGCAAAGACTTCATGACTAAAACACCAAAAGCAATGGCAACAAAAGCCAAAATAGACAAATGGAATCCAATTAAACTTAAGAGCTTCTGCACAGCAAAAGAAACAGTCATTAGAATGAACCGACAACCAGCAGAATGGGAAAAATTTTTGCAACCTACCTGTCTGACAAAACGCTAATATCCAGAATCTGCAGAGAACTTAAACAAACCTACAAGAAAAAAACAAACAACCCTGTCAAAAAGTGGGCAAAGGATATGAACAGATACTTTTCAAAAGAAGACGTTTATTCAGCCAACAAACAAAAGAAGAAAAACTCCTCATCACAGGTCATTATAGAAATGCAAATAAAAACCACATTGAGATACCACCTCACACCAGTTAGAATGGCAATCATTAAAAAAGTCGGGAGAAAACAGATGCTGGAGAGGATTTGGAGAAATAGGAAAGCTTTTACACTGTTGGTGGGAGTGTAAATTAATTCAACCATTGTGGAAGAGAGTGTGTCGATTCCTCAAGGATCTAGAAATAGAAATATTATTTGACTCAGCAATCCCATTACAGCTAGTGCTCGACTTACGACCACAATTGGTTCCAACAGACCGGTCGTAACACGATTTGGTCGTAAGTTGAGTAGGCTGTATGCACGCGGAGCTGCTAGTGCTGCCAGAAGCTGGTCCGCACTGTCGTACGCCCAGCTGGGCAACGTTTGCACTGCCAGACGCGGAGCAGTGGTGGCTAGCGATTGTGGTCATAAAGTCGAATGGTCGTAAGTTGCATAGGTCGTAAGTCAATCAATACCTGTACTGGGTATATACCCAAAGGATTATAAATCATTCTGTTATAAAGACACACACACGTATGTTTATTGTGGCACTGTTCACAATAGCAAAGATTTGAAACCAACCCAAATGCCCATCAATGATAGACTGGATAAAGACAATGTGGCACATATACACCATAGAATACTATGCAGCCATAAAAAGATGAGTTCATGTCCTTGGCAGGGACATGGATGAAACCATCATTCTCAGCAAACTGACACAAGAACAGCAAACCAAACACTGCATGTTCTCACTCATAAGTGGGTATTGAACAATGAGAACACATGGACACAGGGAGGGGAACATCACACACTGGGGCCTGGGGGGGGTTGGCTAGGGGAGGGATAGCAGAGGGTTGGGGGGATTAGGGAGGGATCACATTAGAAGAAATACCTAATGAAGATGATGGGCTGGTAGATGCAGCAAACCACTACCATGGCACGTGTATACCTATGTAACAAACCTGCACAATCTGCACATTACTCCAGAACTTAAAGTATAATAAATAAATGCACGAATAAATTAATTAATAAAAGTTTTTCCCTCTGTGGAATGGAAATGAAGAGTAGAGATTGATACCACAGAAGAATCCCCAAAAATACTATTTGATGTTTTAAATCATTGTCTATTTGGTAATATTATTTGGTGAATAATAAAAACACAAATATTAAGATATAAAAAAGAGAAATATAGTCAATTTTTAGAATTATACTGATCTGTTTGTAAAAATATTTGTTTGATATCTTCCTTTGGATAAAATGTTATGTTTACACAGAAGGCTAACAGCAGATGACAGGGTCACCAGCATTTGCTGAATTCTTGTTTCACTACTCACTGACAATGTTGAGCAGTTCCATTAAATTTCCTGAGTCTAAGTTCTAAATATAAAAATGAGGAAAATAATCTGCTTAACTTATGCCAATGTTGTGATCATTAAATGATATAATAATGCATGCTAAATAATTAAGAATGTTTTTTAAGTTTTAAATAAATATTAATGAGTAGCAGTAGCAGAAGTCATGGTAGCAGCAATTTTCTTTTTTACCAGCACCAAAATTATTTTCTTTTCTTTTTGTTTCTTTTAAACAGCAGCACTAGCATCTGAAAATGATTTTAATGGGAAGGCTAATCAATTGAAAGTACTTTGGTATACTTGGGTGACTGAAGGTGTGGCTTCTGTAACTTTTGCTTTGTGATAATGATAATCACGTATCAAAGTTTTTGTAATTGTGTCTAAACTATTAAAAAGATATAGAACATATTTGTATTGATATAATTGGTAACTTTCTTTTTGTGAGAAGTACCAATTAATTCCTAAGTATAGTCATAAGTTGCTTCATATCATAATGTATAAAAAAATTGATAGCTCTTTTTAAAGCCTCTAGTTCATTGACTTGTTTTTGTTTAAAAGCTCTGGAGACTTTAAGTCAGTCGTAGAGGCAATTACATATCTAACCATTTTTAACTTGAGATATTTTTCCTCTTGCTGTATAATTCAACAGCATTCCATTCCCTCAACACTTCAGTAATGGTAGTTACTACCAAACTCCTACTTTAAGACTATTTTCTCAAAGGAACTTCTCCCAGTTAAGCATTGTGGAAAGAATGACACATATTTTTTTTTCAGAAATTTTATCCTTGTGAAATCTATAACACATTCTAGTTGGCTACAAAACAATTAAGCACCCATAGGCATCAGGATCATGAAGATGATCTGCGTTGCCTGTGGGAAGGTGCAAATATAGATCGATGCATAAAGCACAATGTATACAGCAAATCCTAGTGAGTGGTGGAACATGTCTTATTTTGTTTTTCAGTGGCTGTAGAAAGATTAAATTGACAAAGCTTAGAGAATGCACTTGGATTATTCAGATCAAATGTAGTAATATAATACAGCAAACATGGCAAGTGATACATTTAATATTTTGAACCTCCTCTCGTACTACACTCGACACTAAAATAAATAAGTTTTAGGGCAAATCTAATATCAACTACTTTAATAATGTAGATCTAATTATTCATTATGAAGGACCAGAAAACATGTGAGAAATATAGTGATTAATGTTTTTTCAAGGGATTGATCAGATTTAGTTTCTAGGGATTATGAAGAAAGAGCAATGACTCACACATAACTTTTGAAGTTCGAATTCAGTGTTTGGCGTCTTATGTAGTGTTCTGGTTTAAAGATAGGTGCACTAAATTTTCCCAGATGAATTTTGTATTACTTCATCATTATTTCTAGTTTAACACTTATGAAAGTGTATTTTATGCCTTCTTACAGACTTTCTATTTCTTCTACTTACCTTCTTTCTTGCGGTTAAGAAATATATTCTAAACTTTTTATTCATAAAACTCTAGTTATTGTACATAATAGATGCTAAATAACTTTTCAGTAAAGGAAGAAATGTATAAATAGGAAAGAACATTTTAGAAAATTAGTAGTTCAAATCATTTTATATATTTGAGAGTTTATAGTGTTATAACCCCTAAAAAATAGCAATGGAAATATAACTTAACCCAGATTTTAGTCACAAAATATTTCATAATTTTCTTTGGAATGTTTATTTAATACCTCTGAAGAATTCTTAAGGTGAAAGAAGACCCCATTTGACCAAATCAATGTATATGATATTTTTCTGTTTTTTTTTTAATCAAACCTATTCTAAATCTCAGCAGGTAATAGAAAAATACCTGATTATCATGCTGTTTATGAAATATTTTTCTATCTTGGATTCTTTCTCACAATCTTTCTGATTTCTTCCATACTTCTTAGGTCCTCTTTATCTATTACTCATTCCTCCTTCTTTAGACAGTGAGTTGCATGAGTCCGTGTCATGAATCTTGTGATGTTTCTCTACGTAAATTCTTTTTACTTATGATATCATTCTAGCCTTGCTCTAAAGATCACTTTCATTAACAAGTTTTATCTTGCCTCTAAGATGAGAATGAATTTTTGATTTGGCATCTCCATTTGTAAATCCAATGGATAACTCAAACAATATGCTGAAAAGAGATTATTTGATTACCACTGCCTCCCCACTTTTAACTTATCAACTCTTCCCAGTCAGGAAATACCATCACTCTACATCTAGTTGCTTACGGCAAAAGTGAGCCATACTTAATTTCTTCTTTTTCTCATGTCTTATCCTAAACCTGTTAGTAAGTTTTCTAGGTTCCATCTGAAATGCCAATTTCAAATCCACGTACTTCTGTGTATCCACTGCCACTGATTCCAAATCAAAATTACTTCACTTAGACCTAGGAAAGAGTCTTCTCATCATGCTCCCAGCATCAATTCTTGCTCCACTCTCTTTTCTGTAAAGAAGCCAGAGGATTACTTTTAAAGCATAAATCAAATAATATCTCTCTAGCTTATACCTTCCTAAGAGATACATGGAGTACTAAGGGTGCAGCCCAAATTTGTTACCCAAGGTCTCTGTATTATGTAGCTTCAGCTTACCTGTCCAACATTATGTTAGCCTCTTTACCAAGACTGAGACGTACTGGCTTACTGAGGTTTTTTTAGAAGTTTGTGGATTACTTTATTGAAATGTTCTTCACCTGGATCTTTGAATAGTTGGCTCTTTCACTTCATTCAGGTCTTAGCTCAAATGTCACTTCCCAGATTGGATTGCCAAATAAAATGCAGAATGTCTAATTAGATGTCAACTGCAGATGAACAAATTTTTGTTACTGCAAAGATGTTGAATATTGTAAATATTGCTTAGGACAAACAAAATGTACAAATAGAAAATGTACTGATTCTCAGAAATTTGAAGTTAACTGCTGCCCTGTATTTTTATTTGCTCAACCTGACAAGGTTATGTCTGGAAGCCCTCTCTGGCCTCCTGTATCTCTCATCCTGTATTTTACTTTTATTGCATTATATTTTGTGATCACCTTGTATGTATTTCATTCAGGTACAAGGGCTCAGAGGATAGTGAATTTTTCTGTTATTCTCAGAACAATAGTTGTTCTTGGCACACAATAGACACTCAATACATATCTCACTAATGAATTTACTAAATTAATGTATTTGAAAAGTGTGGCAGAGGAGACAGAGGATAGAGGCCTGAGTTCCCACCTGGCATCTTATACTTGCCAGCTAAGGATCTAATCCAAATTACGTAATTTTTCTAAATGACAGGTGTTTTATCTCCAGATCAGGGGAAAAAAAGAACCAGTCTTTCCTACTTTAAAGAGTAGTTGACTATATTTTCATAGTTTTAAGAATACTATAAAGAAAAAAAATTATATTATTAAAACACAATTAATAGCTGTATAGTAGTAATTCTAAAATGCCTGGTTTGCCTACTGATACCTAATAAATAAACAGATAAATTGTGTGTTACTGTAATTCAAGATTGAAGACATAATTTTACTATGTGAAAAAACTGTAAAATATTGTTGAAAGAAAATATGAACTCCTGAGTTTTTCATTTACTTTATCTTCTCTGCTATCTTCCTGTATGCAATCAACCCAAGGTTGTGTGGAACTGAATTGAATGTAGTAGGGTTTTTTCTAACTTTTCATTAGTCATTGAGGGAACACGTGTCATACTAAAATTTTAGTTCAATAAGTAGAAGAATTGACTGCTGTCAGTGTTTGAGCACAGCAGAGCTGCAGTGAAGAGGAAAGGTGCTATTGTAAAATGCAGTGACACCCAGAGGAGCTAGGCCTATAGAAAAGATGTAGAGTCACATAGTCCCTTATTCTCTAGGCTGTTTTCCAGCTACACTTGTGGAACGAGACAGCTGTGCCCTTTAATATGTTCCCTATTGCCTCCTCATATGGTTAGTTCTAAATGAGGTATTTTGCCTGGTGCTTGTATTGTCATTTTATGAATTCATGTCCAGTTTTGTGGAAGCACAATGTGTTGGTTTAATATTTATTGATCTCTCACAATATGCTTAGGAGAGATATATAAAATACAATATGGTCCTCTATTTCTAAAAATATATATCTTAAAGTACTGCACACGTCTGCTACAAATTTATATCATACACACAAACACACTCTACTGTCTTTGTGACTATTTTTAAACCACATTTGTCTGATATGACAAATTCAGCATAAGTACTTGGGAGAAATGGATAATCAATGGTTTTAATGAAACAAATCTCTTCAGCCAATGTGGTTAAGTTTTCTGGTGGCTTGCTGCCAGAATTTTCTTGATGGAATTGCTATTGGACAACATATATTTGGTAAACATTCTATTGAAAAGTAATAAATCAAGCATGCTCCTTTCAATGTTTTAGATGGCAGAGAATTTTCTTCTTAAGGAATTTGCTCCCAGTGTACAGCCTTTACAAAGCAAACAGAAGCAGTTTCTTAATGTTATTAACAAATTGAAAAGGAAAAGAATAAGTGAATTAGTGAATAAGAAAAGATTTAACAACAATGATTTTTAAAAAGGCTAATGTCCATGTCTCAGCAAAGTGGCTAGAACTCTAAGACACTAATTATATCCTTTACTCTCTAAGTATGATCATCTTTCTTATAGAAATTATAACTGAGGTTTCCAAAACTTAAGTAATTCATCCAATTTCTCACATTAAACAAGTAAGAGAGCTAGAAATTAAGTCTTGATAATTCCAAACTGAAATTATTCAGGAATGCCCTTCTAAAGACAGGAGAAAATTATCTGCTGACATTGTGAATTGAAAGCTAGATTTTGATGAATAATGTTCTAATGTAGTTCAAGTAAGTGAACAGTTGTGGAAAAATGATCGTTCACTTGTGTTTAGACGTTTGTCAAAATTCCTTACTGAAATAATCAGATCAATCAGGATGAGAATAGAGAAAAATATTTCAATAAAACCAGTGACTTAATATGCCCAAATACTTCAGAATACAAGTGAGTTTCCAAACCATGTATATCAAGGAGATCTATAAGACCGACAGTGAGGCAAAGGCTTGGGAAAATTACATCAAGAAAATGCTTTGCTCAAGTAATGGGGGAAATGACATCAAATACTGAATACTGGTTAAAGGTCATACTCCAGCCATGGTCATACTTCCAACAGGTGATTTTGTTAAACTTTGAGCAAACCATACCATTAGTCTGTCAAGACACATGTTGCTGGATAATAGAACACGTGGTGGGACCAGTGATTTCCATGGACTTGATCATATTGCTGTTCTTACTTTGCTGTAAAATATTATTTAGTCAGAAGCAATGCTGTGTGGAGCATCATGGTTATAAATAAGGAATTTTTATAAGTCCGTAAGTGTTTATTCTGGAGAAAAATTGATACCCACAAAGAAAAATGTATCTGGAAATCTAGAATGAACATATAACACCATAAAAAAAAAAAAACAAAGCCAAAAAAAAAAAAAAAAAAAAAAACCCACTGCCTTCAATAGGATGGGAGAGGTCTAAAGAAATCAATTTTCCGTACTAACTGAAGGATAAAAGTAAGTCGAAACCAATGCATATAACTTTTAACTCAAATTACTACTATCATAACACACAAAAAGGTATTTCAAATGACTTTATAGATTCTTCCTGGGATCCTTACACTAGAACAGTAACCAAAACAATTTTAAATTGCATCAATAGTTTTAATTTTATTAAGGATAATGTGGTTACTATTTTGGAAGTATGATTAGATATAGATATATGATAAAGCAAATAAAAATAATGTAAACATCATTAAGAGACAATATTTTGTTTGTAATCCAATGAAAAACAAATATGAGATACAAGAAGATGACTTCAATTAAAAAAAACAAATGATTTTTTCAAATTTTCTAAACAATAATTATATCCTAGCTGTTTTGTTAAAAGTCCTAGAATCACAACAAGCTGGAAACAATGAGCAAATGGAGCCTTCAGATTGTAATCTCTAAATGTGATTTTCTTTTTTTGTGAAAAGACTTCTTTGGAGAAATAGTTGATTTTAGATCTACATCGGGAAATTCACAAGATGACCCTGGTACATTTTATTTTTGTCAGAAAGCATGGAAAATATTAAGTTATCTACAAAAAACAAAGGAACTAACTTGAAAGAGCAATCACTGACCATAGCTAATTAAAGCATCACACTGAATAATAAATATAACCCATTCAAGCGGATGCAATTAGTTATCCTGAAAATAAATGCATGAATGTAATCAAACATTAATACCTGGTTTCCTGTGCAATTCATTTTCAGAATAGTGAAAACTGATGAGTGAGAGTTAAATGAGGAACTCCAGAAAGAAAGCTACCATTACAATATAAGTAAGTATTTGTGCCCCCAAATGAAATAATTGATCTACACAGAATACATCAGTAGTTGGCAAAACTAGATGGTAAAAGATTTTCAAAGAAAATTAGATTAAGCAAAACAAAATCAGAACTCAGTAATCAAACGTGATATGACTAATTTTTAGTTATTTGAGAAATATGCATGCTGTTTTCCATAGAGATTGACTATTTTACATTCCAACCAATAATGTATAAGGCATTCTCTTTTCTTCACATCCTCACAAACATCTGTTACTTTTTGTCTCTTTAATAATAGCGATTCTAACTGGTGTAAAATCATATCTTATTTCAGTTTTAATATGCATTTCTCTGATGATTAGTAATGTTGAGCATTTTTCCTTATGCTTCTTGGTTATTTGTATTTCTTCTTTTAACAATTTCTGTTTATGTCCTTTTCCCACTTTCTAATGGATGATGAAATGCTGAAGGCCCAGACTTAACTACCATGCAATATAGACATGTAACAAAATTGCACCTGTACCTCTTAAATTTATGCACATAAAAACTTGAAAAAACAAAACAAACAAAAAACCTAACATGACTAAGTGTCAGAACATCAGATTTTATGTGCCACTTCATTTGCTGAAACCCAACCTATACAGCCTGTTAAAATGAAGTAGTCTTCCTGCCAAAATATACAATAATAGTAAGGTCTCTACCTAGAATCACCAGTTTATAATAAATGTAGAGGATAGATGTACATCTTAGAAAACACCATAAAGATGAAATTATCCAAATTCTACTGGACAAATTATCCAACTTCTTCAACCATTAAATAGCATAAAAGTGAGGGGAGTAGAATCCGTTATAGAACAAAAGATAAGAATATATTTTGCAAACACAGACATCTAGATCTTGATTCAAGTATCAATTTCAAAAAAAGGTTTGAAATTAATATAGAAATTTGAACAGAAACAAGGTCTTAAATAAGCAGTTCCCAACTTATTTGGTACCAGGGACCAGTTTTGTGGGAGACAACTTTTCCACAGACAAAGGGTGGGGATGTCTTCGGGATGAAACTGTTCCACCTTAGATCATCAGACATTAGATTCTTAGAAGGAGTGCACAACATAAATCCCTCATATGTGCAGTTCACACTAGGGCTTGTGCTCCTGCGAGAAACTAATGCTGCTGCTGATCTGACAGGAGGCGGAGCTCAGGCCGTAATGCTTGCTTGCTTGGCCCTCACCTCCTGCTGTGTGGCTCCATTCCTAACAGGCCACTGACTGGTATCCGTCTGCAACCCCCAGGTTGGGGAATCCCTGTCTTAGATAACATTTAGTAAATATAGTTAATTCTTTTTAGTGCAATAACGTTGTTGAGATTCCTTTAAAAAAAAATTGTCTCTGTAATTTTATCACTCATTTCAAAGTGTCTCTGTTTTTGTTGCAGATGAATGTGAAAAAATATATGGGCAAAAATATCTGGTGTTTTAGGACAAAAACACCTACAAATAAATTGTAATAACTAAAAGATAATATTTGTCATAGTGATAACTATGAAATCAGAGTGATGTGACTATTCTATGATTTAGGAATTTACAAACTATGTAACACAATGGAAAATTTAGAAAATATAATGTTAAAAATAGAAAATATGACACTTCTCTCTATGGCAAGAGCTTTTCTATAGCTGCATCTTGATAGTGCTATTTAGTTTAACACAGAAATCCCAAATTGCAGAAGTATGTAGAGTTCACACAAGAAAATAAGGAAAAATTATGGAGTTTCCAGCAGAAATAAGAGTTTATGAAAATAAAATTGTTAATGTTAAGAAACAGTGATCTTTGTGTGTGTGTGTATATATATATAAAGATATTGAATCACATATATAATATGTGAATATGCATTTGATTATTTAGTCTGAAACTAATATTGGTCATATTATTTGTAAATATAAAGTATAGACACTATTTGTGATGCATCTTGTGTATATGTCTTCATTATGACAGACACAACTCTGATGTAACTTTACTTATACTGGAACTGTAAAGCTTCTCATTAACTTTACCCAAGGTCTGCCCTTCTTTAGGTTTAAGTCTTATCACCTTCGTGAAGTATTTCCTGACCAGTACAATTATCAATGATCGGCATTTTCTTTTAACTCTGTATATTATTAATTAAATCCCTATTTACAACATAATTATATATTGCCTTTTGCTACTTCTATAGTCTACATATTATACTTTTCTGCTGTAGAAACCATAACATTAATGTTTAATATTGTATCACTTGTTTTGTGTTTCAGTTGTGTGTGCATTAGTTTTTTCTCCTTACATTAGAGTTTCCATAGCTTTATTTAAATCCAGCTTCTTTATTATCTATCTTGTATTAGATTTTAAATAAATATTTATTCTGAGAGTAATTTTTAACAACTTGGAAAGAAGAAAACCAAAATAACTGAATGTTGGTATGCCAAGCATTGTGTGATACTCTTTATAATAAGAATGATCATGTTATTTTCCTAGGTTTAGAGAAGAGAAAACTAATGCTAGGAAATTCAAGCAAATTTCTCATTGTTGCTTCGTTAATAGATGGAGAAGCTGAAATCTGAACCAACATTTGAGTGACTGAAAACATATGCATTATTTGCCTGCAAATTTAGATTTTGAAAATATTATCTCTCCAAAACTCAACTGTTGCCATATATTCATGCTTTTACATTAAAGTAAATAAACTTTGCTGGACTTTAAGAGATTTTTGGAGCAGTTCAGGGCATCTGGTTGCTGGAAAACTTAGAGACCAAAAGATGATCATTACTGTGGGTCCTCACTCGTCTGCTCCTGTGACACACATGGAAATTATTTCTTTACTTTTTTTTTTTAATCACATCTCCCAAATGTCTTGATTTGCAGAACCTATATTGCACTGAGTTTTATTTATTTATTTGTATTTATTTATTTTCTTTGTATATGTGGAAGTAATAAGCAACACAAAAGTGGGAGAAAATAATAATGGAAGCACCTCTAAGGTGTGAAATTAATTTTTTCCCATTTAAGAAAAAGTTTTTTGTTGTGTTTTTTCTTTGAGGAAATGTCTTTTTAAATCTCTTTTTCTCAATAACCTAGTTGCTACCTTATCCATTTACATTTCTGTAGCTCTGTGTCTGCATCAGTAACACATTACAGGAATACATGGGTATGGACTTTTTAAATTTTTAATTAAAAATTGTAGTTGCAATTGTGCCCTAAGAGATTAACACTCTCATGCTAAGACTCTAAGAGTGTGAATATTACCAGCACCTTCTCGCTGGTTAATGCATCCACTATGTTTCTATAATATTATCACTCATTTCAAAGTGTCTGCATAAAAAAAAGCACCCCTGGTCTCCTTACCAGCAGGAAAAATGAATAATGTGTAGCTGGAAAAATAAATTTGCTTTGCGAAAAAGATACCCCAAAACACCTAGATTTTCCTCTGGGATTGTCCAGTTGTCCAAATACACAACTCTGCCCACGCCCTCCAAGAAATGTGTTCAAACCTCTGTTTCTACCCTGCCAAAGCCATTCTGCCTTTGACTTACAGGCATGCTAGCCTCCTCCAGTACTTTCCCTTTACTCAGTTCAGTGAGAAATGCTGTTACTGCTCCTGCTGTTTTCCTTGGCCTTCTTCTGCTCCCAGAACTCCTGGTTCCACATAGTGCAGGATTATTGCCACTAAATGGAGGATGTGATAACAGACCCAGAGGAATGACAGGTTATAAATGGAAAAAAAAAAAAAAGAAAGAGAGAGACAATGCTCTTTCAATCATAGCTTTTAATATTTTACTGCAAGGCTTCAGAAGCTTTGTTACAGCTTTTCTCCCATGTTTCATTCATTGTTTCCCGTAGCTTCTCTATTATGTTTGTTTTTCTTCACCCCAATCCTTGTTGATATTTTGTGCCTACAATTATTAGAGCACGCAATTTTACTTCACCTTTTGTAATGCTTCAAAGCAAACATAGAGTCAAAGAAACTCATTGTGCCATTTAAAATTAGCCTCCAGCAAATTCATATTACCCAGATACACTAGGAGAATCATAGAAGAACAGAATATAACCAGCACATAGCTTGGATTGTTATCAGTGTACAAAGATTTGAAAATTCTGACAAACTGAGTGGTTTGTAATGAACTATTTTTTCCTGAGCATCAGAATTTATAGATCCACCCTTTGTTTAGTGTTGAAAATTGAATATCTGAGTTTCTGAGATGATAGAATACAGTTTCAATTTCAATCTTTAATACTCTTGTAATTGTTTAAGTCCTTTTACATAAAACAATCTCCATGGACCACCTTATCAAGCCCACTATTCTAGATACTCAGGGTCATTATTTTTTTTTTCATTCCTATAACCACAAGTCCTGACATATGTTGTTTCCTACTTGAAGCAGGTACAATGAGTTAGCTCTTTCATATTATCCACAACACTTAGAAAATACCTCAGACATACTTGAGTTTAATAAATTTAATTTAATGAATAATACCCGTGCTCTAATATCCATCTGTTGATAATAGAAAGTTAATGTTAGTGTATTTGCAATTCATTATATAGTTAGAAATTATACATTAAGTTTGAAAAATGAAGGTTATTAAACAAATTAGCAATTTCAGGATCCACCCTTGATCATTGTGATTTTGATACTGAATTGATATTCCATGTTTGTTTTCTTTACTTTGACATGACACTAATTAACAAAAAATATATTTATTGGCTGGAATAGAATCTATGTTATCACTTAGACCGTTCTTCTAATTTATTTTGACCTCTGTATTTTTGTTTGTCTTAGGAAATTTTAGGGTCTTGAGAACAGGTAACAAGTAACATGTCTAATCTGTATCTGTGTTTCCCTCATCAGCTAGCATTGGCACATTTTGGTCATTAAAATAAAAAATCAAATGATGCATTTCCTGCTAATATTTTAAAAACTATACTATATTTGCCTTTTTAATACAGTAGTGTATTATAGTAAAATTTCTAACATACTAAGTTGATGAAATGTATATTTTTTAATGTCTAAAATAATCATGCTTCGAGTAGTCTGCTGATATGCTAGCTTTCTGCTCTACCATAAGACTTAAGTTATACACTAAAAGAATCCATCTTTTAACATTTATAACCCTCTAAGGGCACTTTCAATATTACTTAAAACCTTTAGGGTTTGCTATTCTGCTGGCATTTTATCTTTACATTATAACTGTTGCTTTTTGTATCATTGTTAAAATTTCCAAATGTAGAAACAAAAGAAGTTGTGTGTACATTTAGAGCACAGAATTTCAACCTTTGATTCCAAAGTTAATGAACGATCTCTATAAAGATGTATACGACTGTGTAAGATGCTAGTTGGTGTGTTTTACCCACACTGGCATCATACAATGTGATACTTGTTCCTAGATACATTAAATGAGGTGATCAAGATTTACTTCGTGAACTCTCTAAAAACAATCCTTTTAATAAATGGTATATTTATGCTAAGTAATATTTTAAACAAAGATTACAATTCATAGTGTTAATATTGTACATTTCAAAATACAAATGCAGGAAATCTATTACATTGGTAAGTTTGGAAATAGTTTAGGTACAGGAGCAATATTTTCTGCATGGATTAAAAACAAACTTAAAGTATACATCGAATACAGTCTCTTAACTAGATAAAATATTGAGTCAATAATAAACTTCCTGGATCTTGTTATAAAGTGATGTAACTAAAATACTAAAGTATTTAGGAGTGAAGTGTTAACATGTTTACAAACATTTTAAGTGATTCAGCACAAAAAAAAAAAAGAGAAAAACCCCAAAAAACAAAAACAAACAAACAAACAAAAAAAAAAATGAAAGGGAGAAATAGAGTAAGAAAATAATTTGTGAATGTGAGTGAAGGTAGCACCTTATGTTCTTTCATATTTTATCTTTTTGGCTGTTTTGGAAATTTTTAAAGGAAAAGGCCAGGCAGAAAAGCTAAAGTTCGATAGATTTTTTTTCTTATATTTTATATAATAATGTATAAACATGAGTGCCATGGTTAATTATTTTCTACTTATTTGGAAACATCTGCTGTTTGCACATGACTAAATTTGTTAATGAAATGTGCTATTAAAATATCTAATATTCATTGTACTGGCATGATACAGGTGTCACAAACATTAAGTGACAGGTTTTCTACAAGTTCTAAGTATGAATAGCTTGAATTTAGTTAATATTTCTTCCTGGTGCCTGAAGAGCTACTGTTAAAAAAAAAAATCACTCTTCACAGTTCCCCTCTGTTTTATGCAAGTCAGTCTAAATAAACTTGTGAGTACATTCTTTATATTAAGTTACGTATTGCATTATATGCAGATGCATATTTGACATGTGGCCACATTATAATGAAAGCATGCAAAAGTAGATAATAAATAAATCAGATTTTCTTGAGGTATGACATTGGACTATGAAGGAGTAACTGAAATAATAAGCTGGTAATATTTTTTATGCATAGAGAATCTAGCACCTAATATTCCAAAAAGCATCCTCCAATATTGCAAATAGAAACATTTGCTGGTGCTGTATGAGGCACTCTGTACGTGGTACACATTTTCAGAGGGAATCTGGAGTGTGTGCTCCTGAATCTCAATATTCACATGTGTAAATTAAATACATCAGATCAAATGATTATTTTTAAAAAAGGAAAAGAGAACTTCTGCCCCAGATATTTGTAATCTTTTGAAATTCCTGTGGTAAGCACAATAAGCATACAATATTGCTGTTTGGATATTTTTATCAAAGATAATCCAATCACTTGAATGTCTGCTCTATCCTTTACAGTTAGAACATTTTTTATATTTCCTCTTTATAACAGCAGTGTGAAGTCGATTTTACTCTACCCATTTTCCAGGAGAGAAAACTGAGACTCGAAGAAAAGGAATAGCTGGCAGAAAATTACACAGTATGTAATGGTGGGCCCGAGATTGAAATCTATATATATTTGGTTGCAACTGAAAAAGGAAGCATGTATTCTCTGTAGTTTATATAATAAAACCTTTTTATCTCTCTGTTATACAGTGCAACCCTGGTATTTATTGCACAATTAGAAATTCATTCTTCTCTATCTAGTTCTAGGGGCATTTAAAACGTTTACTTAGAAATGACAGTGAGAGTTTAACTTCCTTTTCAGCCCACAGCACCTAATAGAGTTTTGAGCTGACAGCAACCATTAAATAAACAATTGATAATTAAAGTAATTGTTTCCATTGGTATTTTAATACAAGAGGCAATGGCACTCCTGATTTTATTTCAATATAATCTTTTTAGTCAGTTTTAGATATAACATCCGATTTTTTAATAGTTCATAGATTTAAGTTTTTAAATATCAAATTATCAGCCAATTTCCAATCAACAAGTATATACTGAACAACCTTAGAATACATTATCAGAGTCTTCAACAGCAATTTCCACAAAAATGTAAGTTTCTTCAAAAATAGATGTAAATTTACTTAGTGGTCTAAACCTGCCTTTCCCAACAGATCAGCATTTTTCTTATGTACTTATGGAGATGTTTATTTGAAATAACTGCATTATTTCTAAATCACGTGACCACAATTCTCTGCATGTCCTTGAGATTCCTTTATCATCCAGATCATTGTGCTGCATGTTCAGCTCTATTAGTTTTACTTAATGCTGTGCAGCTTAGCTCACTGATAAAAGCCTTATTGTAGTGTTTTTAATACCTACAGTGCCTCTGTGATTTTGCACAAATTAATTGTTCTTTTGTAGATATTTCAGCTTTTTAGTATTTTGAAGCTGTTACTGAGGAGACAGACAAGGGGCAACTCTGGTTTACAGCACGACAGCTTAATTTACATAGGCAATGTGAAGGGGAATTATGAGAAGATTAAATAGAGAAATTAAAAAAATACTGCACGATTGTAAACCATTTGTATTTGACCTGAATGATCCAGCTTGAAGAACTGTCTAAATGGAACTCCCAGATGATTGCTCTGGCCTTCATTTAAGTTTATTTGAATAATAGACTAGAAGAGTAAAAGCTCATATTTCTTAAAAAAGCTAAAACCAATAAGGTTTATGATCATAAGCAACACTCAATTTGAAGTAAGGGGTAGGGAGATAATTTGTCATATTTGAACATTTTCCAAAAAGTGATAAAAGAGATATCAGAGCCTAGGTGTCAATCCCCGTACAAGGGGAAATTGAGAGGGGAATTTTTTCGAATTACCTCTTTGATTCAGCGGCTCTAAAGAACTCCGCCCACTTCCACTCCCTCTTCTTGTGTCTCTGAAGTAGTCTTTCGGTGAACCCCTCAATTGTGCTGTTATATCTCTTATGTGTTCCTGGGGGTCGTATATATAATCATGTGGAACATTTTAATACATATCATTTTTAATACATATTATATACTTTTCTTATCATTCAGAACTCTTGTAATGTGTTTTAAAATTAAACAACAAATTGTTTAGATTATTGAACTTGATGTTAGGAATAAAATATTGACCTGAAGAGGCACAACACCTGCCTTATAGGAGTTTATATGATACATGAATATAAAATTAATGTATACACAATTACAAATTAAATATACAACACTTATAAGTATTAACATTAAGTGATAGACTTTAAAATTATGAAAGACTATGGCAGTGCAGTTTATGGAATTAAGGAAAAAGGTAGGATAAGATTGAACTTAATGACTGAGGTTGTGATTTCCTGTGTGTAATTTGAAGGCAGATGAGAGTGGAGGGGTGATCAGGCTATGGTACGTTTCAACAATAATCATTTTCTATTTCCCTACTAACTCACTTTGAATGATTTTTTCTAGTGTAAAGCAGAGGAATCATAATGTCCCAGAAATGGCTGTGATCAATCACAGTTTAATCCATATTGAGAGTCATCATCATGAGGACTAACGTCTGAAACATCATTGTTACTGACATCTTTTTGTTTCTACGACCCTCGGACACTTGTCACATGGGTTCATTTATTTCCAGGTTAGGAAATAAGGTGAAAAAATACTGTTAGAAAAAGAGAAAGAAAAAAAAATAGGAAAAGAGAGAAGAAAAAGCAAGAAATGGAGAGGAGAGTGGGAAAGAAAGTGGAATGGAAAGAAGGAAAGAGAGATGGATGAAGAGTGAGTGAGACAAGTGGAGACAATTTATAGGAGAGAGTGCTGACATTTGTGGGAAGGTTAACATGAAAATTCTGATATAGTGAAAGCTATATATTACCTGGTATTTAGGTTTTTCCAGCTTAATCTTAAATAATACTATTACTGTGTGCTCTTTTCATATCTCTGATTTTCCAGGACACTTCATTGTAAAGAGGAGTTATCAGTAGAGCAGTCTCACTGGAATGAATATAAAATTAAAGTAACAATAACTGCCTAAACATCCATGACTATAAAAAGCATTAGTTTTAATGAACATATGTTTTTAGGAGAATAAAAGCCACTTGAAAATATTAGTGGTTACCTACCAAAATTTTTAGATCTGAACAAGTCTGCTAAGTACTATGTCATAGTATAGTTATTTAAAAATAAGTTTCAGTGATTCTGAAGATTTGCTTTTTTTAAACCATAAGATGTAATTCATTAGTAGAATTACTCCAACATCCCAATATAACATTTCCACGTTTGGTGTTTTCACAACTTCTAAGAAGTTTTGCACTCTCTGATATTCTGTATGTCAAGGTGATTTTTACTTTTCCTTATGTATTATCTCATTTCTATGAATTAATAGCAAAGATCAAATTAATCAAAAAATTGGGAGTTGGAAATCTTTTTTCTGTAAATAGACAAAAAACACATAATTATCTCAATAGGTGAAGAAAAAGTGTTCGATAAAATTTAACACCCTTTCATGCTAAAAACTCTCAATAAACTAGGTATTGATGAAAAATATCTCAAGATAATAAAAGCTATTTGTGACAAACCCATAGCCAATATCATACTGAATGGGCAAAAGCTGGAAGCATTCCCTTTGAAAACTGGCACAAGACAAGAATACCTCTCTTACCACTCCTATACAACGTAGCATTAGAAATTCTGGCCAGAGCAATGAAACAAGAGAAAGAAATAACGTGTATTCAAATAGGAAGAGAGGAAGCCAAATTGTCTCTGTTTGCAGATGACATGATTGTATATTTAGAAAACTGCATCATCTCAGCCCACAAACACCTTAACCTGATAACTTCAGCAAAGTCTTAGGATACAAAATCAATGTGGAAAAATCACAGGCATTCCTTTACACAAATAATAGACAAGCAGGGAGCCAAATCATGAGTGAACTCCCATTCACAATTGCTACAAGCAGAATAAAATACCTAGGAATACAACTTACAATGGATGTGAAGGACCTCTTCAAGAACCACAAAGTGCTGCTGAAGAAAATAAAGGAGGATGCAAACAAATGGAAAAAAATTTTTTATGCTCATGGATAGGAAGAATCAATGTCATAAAAATGATCATATTGCCCAAAGCAATTTATAGATTCAATGCTATTCTCATCTAGCTACCGTTGACTTTCTCCACAGAAATAGAAAAAACTACTTTAAATTTCATATGAAACCCCTAAAAAGCTAGTAAAGCCAAGACAATCCTAAGCAAAAAGAACAAAGCTGGAGGCATCATGCTATCTGACTTCAAACTACACTACAAGGCTACAGTAACAAAAACAGAATGGTACTGGTACCAAAACAAATATATAGACCAATGAAACCAAACAGATGCCTCAGAAATAACACCACACATGTACAACCATCTGACTTCAACAATCCTGACAAAACAAGCAATGGGGAAGGCATTCCCTATTTACTAAATGGTGCTGGGGAAACTGGCTAGCCATATGCAAAAAACAAAAACTGGACCCCTTCCTTAAACCATATACAAAAATTAACTCAAGATGAATTAAAGACTTGTAAAATGTAATGTAAAACCTGAAACTATAAAAACCCTAGAAGAAAACCTAGGCAATACCGTTCAGGACATAGGCATGGGCAGAGACTTCCTGACTGAAACACCAAAAGCAATTGCAACACAAGCGGAACTTCTGCTCAGCAAAAGAAACTGTCATCAGAGTGAACAGGTGACCTACAGAATGGGAGAAAAATTTTGCAATCTATTCACCTTACAAAGGCCTAACATCCAGATGAAGATTCTTCAAGGAACTTAATCACATTTACAAGAAAAAAAAAAAACATTCCCATCAAAAAGTGGGAAAAAATATATAAACAGACACTTCTCAAAAGAAAACATTTATGTGTCTTCAAACCGTATGAAGATATCTCAATGTGGTTTTGATTTGCATTTCTCTAATAGCTAATGATGATGACCTTTTTTTCATATGGTGATGAATAAGATAAAATTGTGGTTTTCATTTCAATTTCTCTAATGCCAGTTAGAATGGAGATCATTAAAAAGTCAGGAAACAACAGATGTTGGCGAGGCTGTTGAGAAATAGGAACGCTTTTACCCTGTTGGTGGGGGTATAAATTAGTTCAGCCAGTGTGGAAGACAGTGTGGAAATTCCTCAAGTATCTAGAACTAGAAATACCATTTGACCCAGCAATCCCATTACTGGGTATATACTCACAGGATTATAAATCATTCTACTATAAAAAGTATGCACACCTACATTTACTGCACCACTATTTACAATAGCAGACTTGGAACCAGCCTAAATGCCCATCAGTGATAGACTGGATAAAGAAAATGTGGTACATATACACCATGGAATACTATGCAGCCATAAAAAAGAATAAGTTCATGTCCTTTGCAAGGACATAGATAAAGCCGGAAATCATCATCCTCAGCAAACTAAGACAAGAACAGAATCCAAACATTGCTTGTTCTCATTCATAAGTGGGAGTTGAACAATGAGAACACATGGACACAGCAGGGGAAATATCACACACCAGGCCTGTCAGGGAGTCGGGGAGAAGGGAATGTTTGTTCCATTGGTCTGTATATTTGTTTTGATACTAGTACTATGCAGCCATAAAAGAATGAGTTCATATCCTTTGCAGGGACATGGATAGAACTAGAAACCATCATTCTCAGCAAACTGACACAAGAACAGAAAACCAAACACCGCAGGTCCTCACTCATAAGTGCATGTTGAACAATGAGAACACATGGACACAGGGAGAGGAACATCACACACTGGGACCTGTCGGGGGTGTGGAGGGATAGGGGAGGGATAGTAAGGGGTGGGGGGCTAGGGGAGGGATAGCATTAGGAGAAATACCTAATGTAGATGACAGGGTGATGGATGCAGCAAACCACTATGGCACATGTATACCTATGCAACAAACCTGAATGGTCTGCACATATACCCCAGAACTTAAAGTATAATAAATTTAAAAAATAAAAATAAACAAAACAATCAAAACAGAGCCTCAAAAAGCTGTGGAGCAATACCAAGAAGCCTTACATAAATGTGATAGAAATCCAAAAGGAAAATATAGAGAGAGAACAGGACAGGATAAATGATTTTCTGAAATTAATGAGATACCAAGCCATAGACATTATAAACCCAGAGGACGTCAAGTAGAGTAACAGTCTGTGTACATTTTAAAATAAAAAGACAAGCAGAGTTTCTTCAAAATTATCAAGACTGTCTGGAATAAAATGAGAATTTAAATGAAATATTCTGAAACAAATTGAGACTTTTTTAACCTTAAAGTATCCAAAATGGAACTTCCGATCTTCACCATAGTATCATTCTGTATTAATTTACTTTAAATGTTTTTTTTTTTCTAATTTTGGTGGGTACATAGTAGGTATGCAATACATGATGTTTTAATACAGCCTTGCAAAGTCAAATAAGCACATCATGAGTAATTGGGTAGCCATCCCCTCAAGCATTTATCTTTTGAGTTACATACAATCCAATTCCACTCTTTAAGATATTTTATTTTTTTTGTACCGATTAATTATCGCCCCCACCCCGACCCTCCCTGACTTCACCCAGCCTCCTACTACCCTTCCCAGATTCTGGTAACTATCCTATTCTCTAGGTTAATTAGGTTAATTGTTTTGGTTTTTAGATCCCATAAACAAGTGAAACCATGTGTTGTTTGTCTTCGTGTGTCTGGCTTATTTCACCCAACATAATGACCTCCAGTTCCATCCATGTTGTTGCAAATGACTGAATCTCATTCTTTTTCATGTCTGAATAGTGCTCCGTTATGTATATGTACCACATTTTCTTTATTCATTAATCTGTTGTTGGTCACTTAGGATGTGTCTAATCTTAGCTATTGTAAGCAGTGCTGCAATAAACAAGAGTGCATATTTCTCTTCAATATACTGATTTTCTTTCTCCTGGGTATACACACAGCAGTGGATTGCTAGATTATATGGTAGTCCAATTTTTAGGTTTTGGAAGAACCTCCAAACTGTTCTTTAGAGTGGTTGTACTAATTTACCTTCCCACCAAAGGTCTACCAGGACTGCCTTTTCTCCACATCTTTGCCAGTATTTGTTATTGCCTGTTATTTGGGTTAGTTTTTGAATTCTGAGTTCTAACTTGATTGCACTGTGGTCTGACAGACTATTTGTTATGATTTCCGTTCTTTTGCATTTGCTGAGGAGTGATTTACTTCCAAATATGTGGTCAATTTTAGAGTAGGTATGATGTGGTGCTGAGAAGAATGTATATTCTGTGGATTTGGGGTGGAGAGTTCTGTAAATATCTGTTAGATTTGCTTGGTCCAGGTCTGAGTTCAAGTCCTGGATATCCTTGTTAATTTTCTGTCTGGTTGATCTGTCTAATATTGACAATGGGGTGTTAAAGTCTCCTGCTATAATTGTGTGGGAGTCTAAATCTCTTTGTAAGTCATTAAGAACTTGCCTTATGTATCTGGGTGCTCCTGTATTGGGTGCCTATATATTTAGGATTGTTAGCTCTTCTTGTTGCATTGATCCTTTTACCATTATGTAATATCCTTCTTTGTCTCTTATGATCTTTGTTGCTTTAAAGTCTAATTTAGCAGAGATGAGAATTACAACTCCTGCTTTTTTTTGCTCTCCATTTGCTTGGTAAATCTTCCTCCATCCCTTTATTTTGAGCCTTTGTGTATCCTTGCATGTGAGATGGGTTTCCTGGATACAGCACACCGAAGGGTTTTGGCTTTTTATCCAATTTGCCAGTCTGTGTCTTTTGATTGGGGCATTTAGTCCATTTACATTTAGGGTTAATATTGTTACATGTGAATTTGATACTGCCATTTTGGTGCTAGCTGGCTCTTTTGCCTATTAGTTGATGCAGATTCTTCATTGTGTTGATTCTCTTTACCACTTGGCATGTTTTTGGAGTGGCTGGTACTGGTTATTCCTTTCTACGTGTAGAGCCTCTTTCAGGAGCTCTTGTAAAGCTGGCCTGGTGGTGATGAAATCTCTGAGTACTTGCATGTTCACAAAGGATTTTATTTTTCCTTCACTTATGAAGCTTAGTTTGGCTGGATAGGAGATTCTGGGTTGAAAGTTCTTTTCTTTAAGGATGCTGAATACTGGCCCCCACTCTCTTCTGGCTTGTAGAGTTTCTGCTGAGAGATCTGCTGTGAGTCTGATGGGCTTCCCTTTGTGGGTAACCCGACCTTTCTCTCTGGCTGCTCTTAGTATTTTCTCCGTCATTTCAGCCCTGGTGAATCTGACGATTATGTGCCTTGGGGTTGCTATTCTTGACGAATATCTTTGTGGTGTTCTCTGTATTTCCTGGACTTGAATATTTGCCTGCCTTGCTAGGTTGTGGAAGTTTTCCTGGATAATATCCTGAAGAGTATTTTCCAGCTGGGATTCATTCTCTTCGTCACATTCATGTACGCCTACCAAACGTAGATTAGGTCTTTTCACATAGTCCCACGTTTCTTGGAGACTTTGTTCATTCCTTTTTACCCTTTTTTCTCTATTCTTGCCTTCTCGTTTTATTTCATTGAGTTGATCTTCGACCTCTGATATCCTTTCTTCTGCTTGGTCAATTCGGCTGTTGATAACTTGTGCATGCTTCGCGAAGTTCTCGTGTTGTGTTTTTCAGCTCCATCAATTCACTTATATTCCTTTCTATTTTGTCCATTCTCGTTAGCATTTTGTCAAATCTTTTTTCAACGTTCTTAGTTTCTTTGCATTGGGTTAGAACATGTTCTTTAAGTTTACAGAAGTTTCTTACTACCCACCTTCTGAAGTCTGATTCTGTCGTTTCATCACACTCGTTCTCCATCCAACCTTGTTCCCTTGCTGGTGAGGAGTTGTGATCCCTTGTAGGAGGAGAGGTGTTGTGATTCGGGTGTTTTCATCGGTAATGGTGGACGCCCCTGCCCCACAGAGCTGGACCATCCCCGGTTCAGCTGTGCTTGCTGTGAAACTCTCAATCCAGAGAGTTTCTGATTGCTGTTCTTTTGTGGGGTTGGGACCAGCGGAGCCTGATCCCTGGCTCCCTGCCTCAGAGCCCTTTTTTTTTTTTTTTAAGTTGGTGTTCCAGTGGCCTGTTGAAGAGTCCCCAGGGCCTGTGTTTTTTCTACTGCGGCAAGTCACTGCACTGGCTTAAACAGTGGCACTGAGATTCGTAGCGCTTTTTTTTGCCCTGGAATCTACTGTCCTGGTTCCCTGTTCAGTCCCCTTTTTAAACAGGTGAATGGGCGACTTCCCATGGCTCCAATTGCCAGCCAGAAGGGCACCTGGACCAGTGTATTTTGTACAGAGAACCGCTGCACTGGGGCGCTGACAAAGCAGCCGCGCGGGGCAAATCAGCGGCGCCAGCTGACACAGCCGCACTGGCCGAAACAGCTGCGCTGGTGACCCGTGGAGCTCCTCCACCTCTGTGGGCAATAAAAATGAGGCGTCCACTCACCTTCTGCGCTTTCACTGGGAGCTGCAATCCTGAGCTGTTCCTAAATGGCCATCTTGGATCCACCCCCTCCAAGTCTACTATTAAAGGACTCCGATGCATTCTTCTGTATGCCAGTTGCATTTTTTAGCTCCACAATTTCTGCTTGAGTTTTTAAAATTATTTTAATCACTGATAAATATATTTAAGAGAATATGAATTATTTCTCCATGTTATCTTGAATTTCTTTGAGTTTCCTCAACACAGCTATTTTGAACTTTCTGTCTGAAAGGTCACATATCTTTTTCTCTAGGATTAGTTCCTGGTGCCTTATTTAGTTCATTCAGTGAGCTCATTTTTTTCCTGAATGATGTTAATGCTAGTAGGTATTCTTCAGTGTTTCGGCATTAAACACTGAAGTCTTCACTGTCTCAGCTTATTTGTAGCTGTCCTTTTTGCAAAGACTCTCCAGATACTTAAAAGAACCTATGTGTTTTGATCTAAGCTGAATTTCCTTTATGGGACATCGCAAGCCCAGTAACACTGTGGCTGTTACAGATTTGTAGAAGTACTGCCTTGATAATCTTGGACAAGATCTGGGAGAACTCTCTGGATTACCTGGTAGTGACTTGTTCTTTTCCTTTGCTTTGCCATAAACATACAGAGTCTTTCTCACTGTTCTGAGCCACCTAAAGCTGGAGGTAGAGTGACACAAGCACCACTGTGACCACCACCACCATGACTGCACTGGTCTAACCTGAAGCCACTGCAGCCCTGGGTCTCACCCCAGTCCTGGTAACCATTCCCTGGCTACTGCCTATGTTTGCTCTAGGGCCTGGGGCTCTACAATCAGCAAGTGGAAAAGCCACTCAGGCCTGTATCCTTCCCTTCAGGGCAGTGAGGACCCCCAGGCCTTGGATTAGTAAAGAAGTGCAACCCAGGAATCAGGGGCTAGAGTCTACCTAAGAAGAAAGAAAACCTAAGAAAGAAAACCTAAGGAGTCTACCTGGCATACTATTGTCTTGTGACTGAGCTGGCACTCAAACCACAAGACACAGCCCTTCCTACTATTCCTTTTCCTTTTCAAAGGCAGAAGCCTATCAGCCTCACCACCCCAAACCACTAGGAGTCCTACCAGACTACCAGTCAATGTAATCTTAAGGACCAAAGTCTTTTAAGTCAGCTTGTCATGAATGGTGCCTAACCTGGGACTTAGACTTTCTATTCAGGATAGTAGGCTCCCCTCTGGCCCAGGTTATGTCTAGGAATGCTATCCAAGAGTCAAGTCCTAGAATCAGGGACCCCAAGAGACTGCTTGGTGCTGTATCCCTCTGTGGCCATGCTGGACCAATGTGCAAGATAAAATCCCCTTTGTTTTCTCTCTGCTTTTCTCAAGCAGAAGGAATTTTGCCCCATTGATACCATAGCTGGTAATGTGCTGAGTCTCATCTCTAGCCAGTAAGTCTCAGAGGCTCACCCAAAACACTCAATATAGTATCTGGATATTGCTGCTGGTTATTAAGGGCCCAAGGGCTCTTCAGTTAGCAGATGATGACTGCTGCTAGGACTGTGTCCTTTCCATCAAGCCAGTGGAGGCCCTGCTGACCCAGGGTGTGTCTAGAACTGTCATCTGGTAGCTAAAGCCTGGAAGGGGACCTTGTGACTCTAACTGGTGCCCTATCCTGTTGTGGCTGAGCGGGCACCCAATATGCAAGACAAAGTCCTTCCCACTTTTCCCTCTCCTCCCCTCAACAGAAGGAAGAGGTCTATTCTGGAGTCATGAGCTTTGCAGCCTGGGAATAGATTGATGCCAGGACTCCCTTGGCTTCTCCAGCTAGTGTCTCACTATGTGTATGTGCCCTCCCACCCACCTAGCTCAGCGCTAGGACACACCTAAGAGTTGCAGTCCTTATGGCCTATAACTGCCTTTCAAGTTTACTTGAAGACACGAAGCACTTGGTGGAAAGGTTTGCAGGCACTCAACTTTGGATTGTTAGGATTGACTATTCCCCTCTGGCTAGGGCTGGTTTAAATGCTCCCTTCGTGGGAAGGCTTCAGCTGAGTTTGATCTGGTTTTCCTTTCTGCTTTAACATGGCAGCACTAAGTTCAATGCCTCACAATTGCTGTGTTCTCCCTGCCACAGATGCTCTCTGCACCTTGCAGCGACTGCTAGGGGGCTTGGGCTGGGTGGTGTCAGCGTTTCAGGACCGCTTTTTCTATCTCTTCAGTGCCTCTTTTAGCTATGTAAAGTTAAGCCAGGTACTATGAGAATGCACCTGATTTTCGATTTTTATGAAGGTGTCGTGTGTGTGTGTGTGTGTGTGTGTGTGTGTGTGTGTGTGTAGACAGTGGATAACTTGTTGTTCTTGTGCAGGGGACAATTGGTGGAAGTTCCTACTCCACCATTTTTCTCTACCTCTTAATGGACATTTTAATTGCTTACACTTCAGTTTTGCTATTTTACAAATTACTTTTTAAAACAATGCATTATTTTAACATATTGTTTGTTTCTTAAAGATACATTCTTGGTGATGTCATTTCTCATTAAAAGTATAAACAAATTTTATACTTTGATTGATAGTACCAAATTGTCCTTCAGAATGTAACAATCATTGTTTTCACATTTTTGTGTATATGATGTCATCTGTCCAATTTTTCTAATCAGTTACTGTTATTTTTATTAATTAATAAGTCAAATGTCAACAATTTATTCATTATTTATGTTGTAAAATTTCCTCAATTTTCATAATTGTTCTGTTATTTTTATAAGACAGAAGTAATTTTATGTTTATCTTTTGATTATTTATATAATCAAATAATATCAGTTTTATTGCAATAGCATGTGAGTTCTTTGTTTTATATTCAGAGTGAGAATCTAACATTGGTAATGTATTTTCCTATATATTTTCAGATGTACTTAGAGATTTCTAGAAAAATATTTATCCCTGAGAAGCTCACTCTCAACACAATAGAAAAAGCAATTGCTAAAATATAAGATAAATAGCTTCCTCCCGCTTTTTAAACATTCCCACTGCTTCTGAAAGTCTTAAAAACAATACAAGTCTGGTTCTGTATACCTCTCAGATCTCTTATCTTGCTTACTATCTCAAACACATTGATCTTTGATGATGCTGGACCACATCAGATATGATCCTGCTTCAAGGTCTTTGCCATAGAAAACTCTTTTCTCTGTTATCCTATTTGTACAAATCTTACATGTATTGCTCTCTCACCTTTAGGTCTTTGAGCAAATATCACCTTTATAACAAGAACTTTTCTGAGCATCCCTATTAACTTTTTCACAGTTTTATAGCATCCAGAATCTAAGTATATCTTACATACCCCTACTCCTTACCACTCAAGGCTATCTTGTCTGAGTCACTACTATTTCTCATCTGAATCATTATTATTATTTTTGAACTCTTCTCTCTTCTCCACTTCTGCCCTCTTTCAGTCTATTCTCAATAACATAGCGAAATTATCTCATATTTTAATTCCATACATCATAACATACTAGAGTTCTATTCACAAGCTAAATGATTCTTCATATGACTCAGAGTAAAAGCTGAAGTCCTTACTGTTGTCTAAGAGAACTTTGTTATTTGACCTCACCACTCCATGGAACACATGCTCCATTTTCCATCACAGAGCCAAATATTTTATACACCTTACTTCAGGTGTGTGCTTGATCTCTGCTTCAGTAGAGATCACCCTAGATCACCTTCAACAAACAGTAACTCCTGAAGTGCTCCATTTCCTCTTACCCATGTTTATGTTTCACCAGAGCACCAACCATCTTCCAACATATCTCTCAAATATTTATTTGTTTACCGACCTTTTAGAAAACAGGCTTCATAAGGACAGATATTTTCATCTGCTTTGTTTATTGATAAACCTTTAGCAGGTTGAAAATAATACATAATAATTGTTCATATGCCCTTGTTAAGTGAAGAAGTCAATATATTAGAGTATTGGTCTTATATGTAATTTTTCTTACACATCTTTCAAATCTCTCTGTGGCATTTTAATAATATTTTGTATAAATAAAAATAAATAAAGAGACACAGATAACTTATAGATTCATAAGAAGTTGAAGTTAGCAATTGCCACCTATATTACATGCGTCTATCCTCTGCTTGGTGACATAGTCAATTTTCTTTAGATTTTGGCCCCATCGATTATTTTTCTGTTATATACATGTTTTTTTTTAACATAGGAACACTCAATTAATTTGAACATGCCCCAATTCTGTTTTTTCTCTATATTTTAAATTAATCACTTTATTATTTTTGTCTCTAAATAATGCTGAAGCAAAAATGCTGTTACCTAGACTGTATACATATATCACCTTAATTTATAGTATCATTTAATTGTATTTCACTAAATAAAAGATACTGTCAATCATAAGATGTACCATTATTATGGAAACTACTCAATGTAGAAGAAAATAGTTCTCCCAATGAAAACATAACATAATGTATTTTTAATTACTAAATGTTATGTTTGTTAACAGAGCAGTTTTAGCTGTATTTGCATATATTTAGGCTTAGATATAAACATAATTATTGGAAAAGACTTATACAAATAATTTGGATAAGGTACTGTAAAACATTTTTCACCATTTGATTATTTCAAATCACTTAAATCACTTTTCTTTTTAGAGTCATAATATTTGTATTTTCTCAGAGGATATTCCTTATACAACTGAGAGCATAGTGCAAAAGAATTTCTTACAAAAGTTTTTCATTATTGTCAACTGGAATTTTCTTTGAAGCTATAACTCATTTGAAGCTGATATTTTACTTATCGCATTAGATGTTTTCATCAGAAGATATTCAAGCAGTAGCAGACTTAATGTTTTTTTCAAATAGTTCTTAAATTATGTGTTGAATGGAATTTAAGGGTTTGCATTTATTCATTTGTGACCACATGAAGAACCTAGTTTATATATGTACAAGATACGGCAGTTACAAAATGATTGTCCCTGGGCAAGAGCAAGTGGAACAGAGATGACAAGATAAGAAGTCTTAGAATGGACCACTTGTATCATACCAAAGGACAATAATTTTAAGAACCAAAAGGCCATATGTGGAAACACAAGTAGAAGAGGGAATTAGGGTCTCCTCATATTTATTTGGCTAGTAAATAACTTACCTAAGACAAACAAATTTTATTTACTTTACTAATTTTAAATCTCACATTCCTGCCCTGATCATTTGGAATAAACTTATGAATATAACTAAATCATTTTAATTGTAATTATTATGAATGGATTTGTATATATTCAAATTTTATGTTTCTTATCTCTTTGAAATTTCAGTTTCTGTCCTGATTTAAACTTTCAGCTTGTGAAATATATTAATAAATATAATTTTTGCTTATTGCTTGCTTATGTTAAAATCTTAGTCATCAAAATATATTTGACTTGGAAAAATGGAAAGGACTTACTGTTAATCAGGATACTCATTTAGTGGCAAAACATAATTTTATTTTTCATTTCAACTTTTATTTTAGATACAGGGGGTACATGTGCAGGTTTATTACATAGCTATATTACTCCCAGGTAGTGAGCATAGTACCCCATAGGTAGTCTTTCAGCATGCACATCTCTTCCTCCCTCCCTCCCTGCCTCCATCCCCCTTCTAGTAGTTTACAGTGTCTGTTGTCTCCATGTTATGCCTGTGAGTGCTCAATGTTTAGCTCCCACTTACATTGTGGGTGAGTGGGTGAGATAATGCAGTATTTAGTTTTCTATTTCTACATTAGTAGAATTGTAATCATGTCCTCAAACTGCATCTGCAATGTTCCAAAGGATGTGATCTTTTTATGGCTGCGTAATAGTCCATGATATATATATATACTACATTTCTTTATCCAGTCCACTGTTGATGAGCACTTAGGTTGATTCTATGTCTGCCATTCTGAATAATACATGTGTATTTTTGATAGAATAATCTATTTTCTTTTGGGAATGTGTCTAGAAATGGGATCGATGGGTCAAATGATAGTACTGTTTTAAGTTCTTTGAGAAATCTCTATGTTACTTTCCATTGTAGCTGAACTAATAATTTATATTCCCACCAACAGTGTATAAGCATCCCCTTTTCTCTGCAGCTTTGCAGCACCTGTTTTTTTTTAGTGTGTTGTTTTTTGACTTCTTAATAATGGCAATTCTGACTGGTTTGAGATGGTATTTCCTTGAGGTTGTGATTTGCATTTCTCTGACGATTAGTGATGATGAACATTTTTTCATGTGTTTATTGGCCACTGGTATGTCTATTTTGCAAGGTATCTATTCATGTTCTTTGCCCATTATTTAATGGGGTTATTTGGATTTTGCTCGTTGGTTTAAGTTCTGACAGATTCTGAATATATTCAATTCTTGTTGGATGCACAGTTTGTGAACATTTTATCTCATTTTGTAGTTTGTCTGTTTTTTCTGTTGATAGTTTTTTTGCTGTGAAGAAACTCCTTAGTTTTGTCTATTTTTGTTTTTGTTGAAATTGTTTTTGGGAACTCAGACAAATATTCTTTGCCAACCCTGATGTTGAGAAGGTTATTTCCTAGGTTTTCTTCTAAGACGTTTACAGTTTGAGGTGTTACATTTAAATCTTTGGTCAATCTTGAGCATGGATTTCATGTTTATATATAGTGAAAACTAAGGGTCTTTTTCTTTCTTCTGCACACAGCTAGCCATTTATCCCAGTACCATTTACTGAATAGAGAGTCTTTTCCCCATTGCTTGTTTCTGTCAGTCTTTTCAAAAATCAGATGGTTGCAGGCGTGCAGCTTTATTACTGAGTTTTCTGTTCTTTTCCGTTGATCTATGTGTGTGTTGTTGTACTAGTACATGCTGGCAAACACAATCTTAATCAGAGCAACCAGCCTTTGTTAAAATTTTTATGTAGGCAATGTATTCATTATTCAAAGGTATAATAAAATTAAAGAACTTCACAAATAGAAGCAATCTTCCAGATATCTCTAGTAAAAAATTACCATTTTTCATTGGAGAATCTGTGAAACACAAAGGTAAAATAAGTATCTCAGTATCACTCTGCTGGTTAGTGGCTGCATCCAAAAAAGAATTCAAGTCCTTGATACAACATCTGCTTGTCCTTCCTATGACTTTATAGTGGATAGACTACAGCATTGGATTTTTATTTCCATGAGGGTATTTTGTATTCTTTGTCTGAATATACCCAGTGCCTAGCACAATGAACTGTCATGCATAGATTGGCAAATGAATATCTTGAACATTGGACCTTAACCAGGAATTTACATGGAATAAATACTTTAGA
Organism: Cebus imitator; assembly: GCF_001604975.1. Taxonomy (NCBI): domain Eukaryota; kingdom Metazoa; phylum Chordata; class Mammalia; order Primates; family Cebidae; genus Cebus; species Cebus imitator. The sequence goes on from NW_016107797.1 coordinate 1,385,379, forward strand.
AATACTAACACCAACACATTTCACCTAAAGTAGAATATAATATTGATGTCTAAAAAATTTTAAACACTTTAGTTTTTGTTAATTTTAATTATACATATACATGTACACATATGTGCATAACCAAAAAATACATAATTTGACTATTATTATGGTATGCAGGTAAAAATAAAAAATAAATTCCTAAAGCTTAAACTCGTGCTATTCAAATTTTTTACAATATCAAATCTCAGTGTTGAAGTGAGTAACCCAGACTAACATATGTATATATAATATATACATTTGTACATAAAACAGTACTAGCTATATTTTCTCTATGCTATTTTTGGCTCATTGACTTTGGAGTTTAGAATGGTATATATTTTACCATAAAGCAAATTAAACAGATTTTTTTTTTTCTGACATAAGCTTCTTGAACCAAGATCATGCTTTAATTTTCTGTACTGGGGCTTATGTACATCCAACTTTCAAAGTTATTATGTATGTGTTTAACCCATATTAGTTAAGGAAACAAATCTCATTGCTCAAGTGTTTTTTTACATATTTTTCTGCAGTATAGAATTAAAATTTCAATGCCTTCCAATTAAGACCATAAGCAGTGCAGTAATCAAGCATTAATTTAGCAAGTTCATTTTTCCATTACACTGTTTTCAACACAAAGTTACTGCATTAGCACTTCTACAGCTCTGAGGTAAAATTGAAAAAGAGTATGGAAGAATAACTGTAAAAAACACCTTGAGCTAAGTGTAATGAAGGTCGACTTTGAAATTTCCTAGGTCAAGCTTAAAATTGGTCTCGTATTTAATCACATTCAAGGGAAAAGATAACAGTATTGAACTGAAAAATCTAAGGCATTAACATTTTCAAAATGTACAGCAGAGGCAGCTGTTCTGGGGAAAAAAGTCTTACTCTTTAATATTATTAACAGATCTTAGTCTTTCTATTAACTTCTTTTCCTAAAGTTTTATGCTGAAGGCATTTTGAAAATATACTTTTCATACTTATTAAGGTAATGATAAAGTGATTTTCTATTGCAGCTTGATTATGCATGTCTTGAATATGCATTTGTTAGGATGGCTAAGCATAAGATTATTTCCTTGGTTGTTTCAAAGTGTGATGGAGAATAAAAAAAAAAAAAAAGGTTAGGTGTACCCTGTAGATACTGCTACAGATTATGAATCGGGAAACAATAACCTGAAAACCAAATCTTGTCTTCTGTCTGTTGTGCTAAATTACATTTTATTGGAACACAGCCATACTCATTCACTTCTAAGTATGGCTCAGTAATCAATAAGATTATAAGTAATCCCATAGAGATTATAAGTAGTTCTAAAATACTAAAATATTTACGGTCTAGCTCTTGACAGAAATATTGCCAAGCCAATAGTAAGAGCTTGAAAAAAAAAAAAAAGATCTAGAAATTATCCCCTTTTTAATCAGATGTGCTTGAGTTGCCTCTTTCAGTGGATGGTAATTGCATTCTTACTAACGTATACCTCACGCTTACGTCTGTTAAAATAAACTTCAGACAAATTAAATTTACCAAATTTGATATGAGCAAAGAATAATTCATGAATCAGGCAACACCCTCAACCAGTGGGAGTTCAGAGAGCTCTACCAAGCACTGTGAGCAGCAAGCTTTTATACTCCAGACACAGAAGCAAAGTAGAGGAATCTCCTGATTGGCTGCAACTGGACACCTGCCTTATTTGGCCACAGTGAGATGAGGCATTTGCTTTATTGGGACATGCATTGACTGCCTGTAATTGACTGAAGTTTGGCTGTTTGTGATTAGCAGGAACTTGGCTGTTTGCCACCTTTCTGAGTTAGGTTTGATTTGGTTACATGCTGAGTTAGTTTGCAGTTTGTTACATAGAAACTTAAAGTAATGAGACAGCACTGTTAATGGCTGCCTGCTTATTTAATTTAACAACTCTTTTACAGCTGTATGGACTGCTTGTCTAGGTCCCCTTCTTTTTAGCTATTATAATCTTCTCCACTAGTTCACAATTATTTTCATATATCCTCTGAATTTCTCAAAGCACCTGAGAGGTGGATGAGTTGTAATTGTGTTAACATCACTGATTTCTAGGCCAGTGCTTATTTAGCTGCTAGAGAAAAAGAGAAATCTTACAATAGTTAGAGCATAGTTTATTCATTAAGTGTAGGCATGTGTGTCTTACACCTTGCCTGGCATGGCTTTAGATTCTCATTCTCATTCAGTGAAGAACACATGTAAATCATTCACCATGTCCTCCTAATCCTGAGTATAGGACTCTTCCAATTCGTACGTATTCCCCAAATATCTCTGAGACTCTTCTGGAGAGCCCTAGAGAACTCTGGAACACTCCCATGTAAGTGTAGCTCTGCAGCAAATTCAGGAAGGTTGTTTCAGGACCCCTCTGAATGGATAGCACATGGCAGCATAATATCTATAGTTGATTATTATGGAATCATAGCAAAATGTGATATAATTCTAGAAATTTGCTGATTTCCTCAGTCCCATTAGGGAAACAAAGATCAAGATTCTTCTGCTATGGATGCAAAAATTTAATTAACGAGTATATTCTTCCTTTGGGATTTTATCTTCACTATGGGTAGAAATACATTTCCAGAACTGCACAACAGGGACCATCATAGGCAACTCAGAGCCTGATTTCTTGCCCTCTGCTTTTGCCTTGAAGAATCTGAACTCATCTGTGGCAGGAAAAGCTTATCTTTTGTTTAAACCTTTTGAAGGTCAAAGTCCAAATTACCTTTTACTTTTTCTCTGCATTAATATGTAACAACGACACTTTGAGAGCAGTTCACATAGGCACTGTCCCCTCTTATCTCCCTAAATGCAAAAAGAGGTTATCAGAACATTTCTAAGACAAAAGGAAATGTTAATATTTCAAAATAGTATCACACCACATAATAAAGAGTATGTGGCATTCATCCAACTGATATAAAAATTTTATCCATTAAGAGACAGATGGGATTAACCTTAGTCTGAATTCTGCTCAGGGTTTTAAGAATCAAACAATAGCTCTAAATAAATTCCATAAGCCTTGTGTTTACACATAGGACAGAGGACATTGTGAATATAAAATAACCAAGAACTTAAAGAGAATGAGCACATTTATAGAGCTACCAGGCCCTCCACTTAACACTTTTATGTGTTATATCATCTGTACCTTAAAATCTTCCCTCACAATAGATTTTATTGTCCTTATACCACAAGTTAGAATAGAGATTGATTTGGGACTCCATCCAGGCTTGCCTGGATACAAACACTGGGTTTATGCTGCCTCCAAATTATCAATTAAAACAGATCCAAAATGACAAATTTTGTACAACATACCTTTTTAAGTTTGTAAAAGAACATGACATTTTGGGTTTGAGGAAATGGAGTAAAAAAATAATCATTTTATTTTGGAGGAATGTATTGAAATTTCACATTAATTTAAAGGGAAATATAGTATTGAGGTTTAAAACATTGTCCCAACTATTTTAAATCTTGACTTTGCCGCTTACCATTTGTGTGACCTTGGGACAATAATAAAAACATACACTTTATAAAATTTACATGCTTTCAATATATGGTGTTATGAACTGACCGTTTATGTCCTCTTTCCACAAAAACTAAAATATTGACACCTAATATTCAATATGGTCATATGTGGAGATGAGTCCTTCGGTTAGGTGACTAGACTGTGTGTGTGGAGCCCTCATGAACAGGATAAGTGCCTTTATAAAAGAGACGGAGAAGAACTGTTTTGCCTCTTCCTCCATGTGAGGACACAGTGAGAAGGCAGCGACCTGTGAACCAGGAAACCAGCCCTTACCATTCTGAGTTTCTTTTTACCAGACTGAATTTTCTGGTGCTTTAAATGTGAGCTTCTCAGTTTCCAAAACTGTAAGAAATAAATGTCTGTTGTTTATAAGCCACCTTCTCTATGATATATAGCAAGCCAAATAGACTAACACACATGGAAATAATAATTTTGAAGTATCAGCATGAAACACTGAATATATGTTCTTACGAAGCTGTCTGGCACATAGGAAGCACTCTTTCAGTATTAACTACTGGTAGTATTTAGCTGAACTAACAGACCCAATCAGTTAATTTATCCTGCCGTACCAGATCTTTAAGTTTTTAATCTGTCTGGTGATCCTTCCAAGCATAGCACTTCTGACAGGCAGATGTGGCATCTCTAGGTGGCGGTTACCATGGCAAGCGTCATGACAGATCTGAGCCATGACATCGTTTGACTTCAGGTATTCCTTCAGGGCTCTCCTCTCATCCTGAATGAGTCAACTTCAGCTGATTTTATGTTCAATTTTGTGACCTTTATTTCCTGTTTTATGCATTTTTACCTTCTTTTTTTTCCCATTTCTGAAAATTTCTTAGATACTCCTTCACTATATAAAAGCAAAATTTAGCTTACAAAGGTTCATTATGCCTTTACACTCTCCAAGACACTGGATTGACACTTGATCAAATTTCTGCAACATGTAGATCATTCTTTAATACATGAAAGTTTTTAAATTTCTTAAAAAAAACACCAGTGCTTTTAAAATCCCCTTAAAGGAGTGGAATTTCTTTATTATAAGCATATGTACATCAGATAAAAGCAGCACTGCTATGGGTGAAATATATGTGGCAGTGTTAGCCCTGGCTGCTGTTTCACCTTTCACTCCCTATTTGGCAGATGAAGCATTCTAAGTAGCCCAAAAGACAATTTTAAAACCACTGCTCTAAGCCAGCTCCTGCCTTTTCTACTAGCCTTCTGCTACATGTTTCTTCCATTTTCATTGTATTATTGCACAGGACTCTTAAATGTTTCTGATCAATTCAAATGTAAAGAAATTGAGACAAATATATTTGTCTTACAAGCTGAGTAAAATCTATTCTATAGTACCAATTATTCTCATATATTAATATATATTTTTTCTTAACACTTTTCATTAGGGCAGATCATTTTATATTATATAAACAAATTTATCATTTAAAAACTTCATCTTAACAAGTCAGCATCCTATAATTTTTAAGCACATGTGGTCTGGATGTAACTGTAAAAATTCTCAACTTCCTCTTTCAATAATCATGGAAGTAATGTTTTTCTAAGTTAAGAAAAATATTATTTCTTCTATTCTGAGGTGTTAGGAAAGAAAAAAGTCCCCAATAACATGATGTTTCACTATTTACCTGCAATAATGAGAAAGTGCTAACAAAAGAAGCTTTCTGAAATCTGCCTTACATTATGGTTTTGAAATGCAAGCCTAATGCTTTATGCAGTCCAACAAGCAGACATTGTGGTGAAGGAGAGCCAATGTTCTCATAACACTTTTCCTGTTCATTACCACTCTGTTTACATTGTCTAAATTTTATTTTCAACATAGCCCTTTTAAGTGGACATTTATTAATAGAGTCATGTGTTGCTTAATGACAGAGCTACGTTCTGAGAAATGCATCCTTTGGCAATTTTATTGTTGTGCAAACATTATAGAGTGCACTTACACAGTCCTAGATGGTATAGCCTACTATATACATAGAGTATATGATATAGCCTATGTAGGCAATTGTAACACAATGTTAAGTATTTGTGTATCTAAACACAGAAAAGTACAATAAATATATGACCCTATAATCTACGGGACCACCATTGCACATGTGGTCTGTCATTGAGCAAAATAGTTATATAGTGCATAACTGTGTTGTAGTTTGAAAGATAATAAAATTAGGTCCAGAGAGTTTAAGTGACTTATTTAAAACCATCTAGCTGTAGAGATAACACTGAGATCATCTTAATTTTGCATATTTTTGTTCTTTCTACTAGAGCATACTGACAATTAAGTCTTAGCCATTGAGCTAATATGGGTGAGCTTCCAAGATCAAAAAAGGAGGGAGTGATTAAATATAATTGTGAACAGGCCATGTAAGGAAACTATGTTTTGCTGCTTTGTTAAATACAAGAATGGCTGATTAATTGAGACTGAGAAGACCGAGCGTTGGGATAGAAAGCTGACTTCATTAATAACGTCAAATCATTATGTTAGAGAATTTTTTTAAACAAAAGCTTGTGCTAGAGTTTAATACAGAAAGAACTATATTTCTTCAGATTTTTTTTTAAGTTTAAAGGAGCAGAGCAATGTCTGTGCCATTAATTTTATTTTACTGACATTTATTTAGTTCTTGCTCTATCCAAGCCAAGTAACAAGCTAGAGGTTTTAGATGAAAGACGAATACGATGGAGCCCTCTGTGTGGAAGACACTGTCAGCAATCCACCAAGTCTATAATCCACCTCCTTCTCTGAACCATGGAGCCAGCTTCTGTCTGAGATTCCTTGCCTTCTTATCTTTAGGTGTGGCCATGGGACTAAGTTCTCCACAGTGGAAAGTGAGTGGAAATAGGATGAACAATCATCTCTCTTTGCCAGTGACTGAGGGGGTTCCCAGGACTATCTACTTTCATTCTGAAAGCTGAGAAAGACCCTGGCAAATTACATTGATTTGGTTATCTATCTTAAGTGGAAATAATGTTATCTGCTTTCAGGTCTGATTTCTAAGCACCGCACATATGAACTTCTCCATACCCTTTCTCCTTTCTAGCTGACTAGCATGGAGACAACTACAGTGACCTTAATAGCCACAACGTTTCAATGTCAAAGCCTCTGTGAGGCTGGGTTCACATGTGACTGCTTGGAGCTGAGCAACCACAGGTGAGGACCACCTGATCTGCAATCCTGACGGCAGATCTGTTTATGTAATGATGGTAATAAATTAACTTCCTAGTAAGCCACTAACTTCTGTGAGTCTATTTTTTAACACATCTTATCTTTACAAAATAAGAAAAAATTCTTGACCTTAAAGTACTTGCAGTCATAATGTTAAAAAACAAAAGCAGAAGAGGAGCATAGTCTATTTTTAAAAGATAATTAAAACAGAAACAACTTGAACTTTGCACTTATTGATATTTAAAATTGAAATGCAAACTTTTGTCATGGAATGTTCAAGCATATTTTTGAAAGGACATTTCCAGAGATGTGATTACTGGAGAAATAAATGATGGATGTTGCTAATGACTATTCCTTGACCCTATAAATCAGTGAGATTGTAACAGAGAAGTATGATTATTGTCTAGATTTCTCTGTAATAAGTGTTACAACATGGAAATGGAGGAGTTATAAGGACCCTCTATAGTGAAGTTTCTTATTTAAATTTTACAATAAAAACAGTTTAAAAACAAAAGAAAAAGTTTTTTATTTAAACACAGATTCATTTCACAAAACTACTCTCTATTGTGTTCTATGATTTCTTTACTGGCAGCACTTATGAAAGAAGAGTTTTGTTGCTTTAAAAAATCATTAATCATGCAGATTAGTTTTAACAAATGAGGTAATTATTTCGTCAGTGCCACTTATTTGTCCTAATGTTACCCATCGTTCTCTTAACCAGAATGAGGTAATTCTTATGTCAATCATCTTATAAAGCAACAGTTATGGCTGGAAATGTTGGATATCAGGATATGCTGCTTATGATTACCAAGACTGAGCCCCTTTAACTCTTCCAATTACTTTCTTAATCTTAGTAATTAGATTTCTTTTAATTTCTTTTCAAACAACTATGCGTATTATAACCGAAATGTTGGATTTCTCCTCTGTGGTCAGACAAAACCCTACAAAATTTCTTTATATATTTATAATATATTTTATATATTATATATATATTATACATATATATATATGTATATATGAGATTTGCATAAGAACCTATCACCAAAGAATGAGTAATATGTAAGCTAAGATAAGGACTACATAGCCTTCCAGTGATTCAAAGTACGTCTTCATTAAGAGTTGATCCACCATTACATCACATAGTCACTTTTAGATATTTTTTTGTCAAAATTTGACAGATAAATTTGAGCTGTCTTAGAGCACTATTAATTGTTGATTTCCATTGTCAAACTTCATATAGTTATGCTTTCTTCATAATAAGATATAACTATGAGCTATGGGATTATTGATAGTTTAGTGTTTTCTTAGAAATCCAACTGCCTCAGAAAATCATCTAAAAATAAAACTATGCACAATCTTTTGGAAAAATCAAATAGCAACTAATGTGCTTTCCTTGTGATCAACACTCTAAATAGAAGCCTTCAGTGAACAGCAGCTATATAAAATGTTTTTATTTCTCGAATATAATTCCTTTCGGGATATACTGGTAAAAATTGTGCAAGCATTAAGTCCAGTTAGTACCTGAGAGTTAAGCCAGATTTTTGTGTCTATGACTAATGTCTCTGGTGTATTTTCTCTGAATTGACAATGTACATATATACACTGCACAGTATATCAGGACATGAATAATACAGCAAAATGCTTTGAACAGTGTTCAAGTTGTAGAAATTATTTAAGAAGACAAGAGTAAAAGTAAATAGAGCATCCATATATGTGAAAGCTTAAAAATTTGAAAAGAATACACTGACCTGAAAAATATATGCTAACAAATAAAATGCTAGGAAAATGTAAAAAAAATAAGTTGCAATCATAAGTTCAACATAAAAAAGGTGATTATCAATATACATCAGCATTAAAGACTATAATCTTTGAAACTAATGAAAACAGATTATTATAGTTAGTAGAGATCCATTAAACCAGTTTACAAAGATAAAATAAATCTTAGCATGAGGAAATACACAAATAAAAACTATAATCTTATACTGAATACAAATGTCTGCATATATATACACAAATAAGCCATAATAAAAAAGTTAAGTTCAGAAGATTAGGAATAAAGAACCTCCATTTAGTAAAAGCATATCAGCTGTATTTAAGAAGTATTACATATTTTCTAAGATATTATAGGTGTTTTAGGTGGAAATTCTTAATTTCAGCTAAAACTAATATAAAGTTGCAAAGAATAACAAGCTAAACTAATTCGAAAATTTCTTATTTTATTATGAATTTTTATTGCAAAGTAGTCTGTGTATATAAAGTCTGATTATATTTCAGTTTTTTGTTATTTAATTATTAACAAAATTAATATATAATTCATGTAATATTATATCTATTTATATAATAGATATAGAATATATCTGTATAACATGAAAATTTGAAGGTCTGTAAAACAACTATTGCAACAACCTCCTTCACAAACTTACAGCATGATATAACTGATTGCAGTAGTTTATATTATGGATACAATCTGGCATGCAATATCATTAATTAAACCTCATCTTAAGATCTAGCAAATATATTTCATTGGATTTAGCTTCATTATATCTAAGCTGATTCTGTATTAATTAAAATACAACCAAATTATAGGTAATTCTATTTATATATATAATAATCTAGATCAAATATTATAATATCCTTATAGGTAATATAAAGATTGATATTTTCTGAAAACAAAATCTGTGAAGTGAAGCTTCTTTTATTATGGAGAGTTGTTTCTGTAAACTAACTGGACAAATTGTATGTAAGCTTAATCCCACTTTATTTCATGATTGAGGTGTAAAATATTAACGTAAGTTTGTTACTTAGCTATGTGAATTTACACATATTTTTCCTCAACATAGTGTCATACTTGCTATAAGAAATTTGCTTTTAAATCTAAAACACTAATATAAATACTGAAAATGGAGGAGAAATATCAGCAGTTTTCTAGAAATTTATAGTCAAGTTGGATAACAGACATGTTAAGGACCATTTTCTTTCTAGATGGCAATATCTTTTTCTAAGTCATGTAGTTAGATATCCTAATTTTTTTCTGAGTTTTGTAGAAATTTTATAGTAATACTGTAAAACTTTTGTGAAATGTTTATGTTTATAAATTAATTTTTAAGCAAATATTTACTTTTTATAACTAACTGTAGCTCTTTCATTTAGAATATATCTAAAGTTTTAAAATATTAAAATAAGTCTGGGAACTTTATGGTTTCTGAAACACATTTTTCAATCTAAATAGTCCATCAAAATCTGACATTCCCAAAGTAGTTTTGAGATAGCCAAGTAAAAAGGGGCCCCTGCGGAACCTTCGACCAGCCTGTGTATGGGAGGAGTGTGCACGGGGGGGAGCCTTGGTAATTCTGTGCCTTTTGCAGGAAAAGGGAGCCTGGTATCTTCTGTTACGAATAGCAATTGAGATTCAGTGTGTGAGGCAGGAAAACAGCTAGCAGAATTCTCACTTTACTGAGAATCTCTTTTGCCCTCCCTTTCTTTTTTCCTTTTTGCCCAATAAATTCCATTTTTCTCAACTTTTAAAGTGTCTGCGAGCTTAATCTCTCATATTTGTGTGACAAGGACCCCGTTTTTAGCTGAACTAAGGAGAAAATCCTACAACAATTTGACCTTTTTGTTTTTTTGGAAAGTTATTTTTTTAAGCTATTATGTTTATTAAATGACTACTTTATGGTACAAGAGCATTGAATTTTGTCTCACTTTTATTTTCTTTATAATATATTTTTGTGATATGATCACAATTCATCGACATTGTTTAATCCTCTATTTAAGCTAAATCGGGCACTATGCTGTGGATGGGAGCAGGAGGATGTGTGTGTGAACAGCTGAGGAAGAAGAGAGAAAGAACAATTACTTAGAAATGCAAAAGTTTTCTCAGCAGAAAATTGTGAACTGTATTTATATTTTATATTAGCATGTCCTTAGAGAATAGTGAGTAGAGAGGTGGAGAACTTTCCTTAATCATTATTTTAGCCTTTTTTTTAAGTGGATGAATACCTTTTTCTGAAGGTAAGCTTATTTTATCACAAAGTGATTCCTTTATAACTTTATGATGATATTTACCAAATAGATATGTAGTTATGAAAAAGGCATATGTCCTTCTGCCAGTAAGTGCCTGTAATATGAAACTTCATATGACTAGCTTAAATATTCTCTTGTTGTAAACATTTTCTTTATATATTGTTGCATTATATTAATCACATGTAGGTACAGTAATAAATATAAATACCAATAAATTAGATTATAAAACTTTGAAACATTCCCCTCTCTCTCCCTTGCTTCAAAACATAAAGAATTTAAGTAGTTTTGAAGGACAAGAAAATAAATAAGAAGTAGATCTGCATCTAAACATCAGAATTAGTTACTGTTCCCCTGTAACTAAAGCTATTTTATGAATAAAAAGCAACAAGAAAAAAGCTATGAATTTTTTTTTCTGTATAAAATACAGAAAAAAGAAATTCAGGTCAAAACAACTGGCTACAATCCAACAAGACAAACCATAGATGTACTTATGAATGAACTGTCTAAAAATGATTACAAGAAGATGTAAGTGAATTTTCATTCTGCTTTCAGAAAGAGACAGGTGTTTCTCTGTGTACAATCAATTTTAAAAATTGTGCTCTGGGCCACAAAAATATTAAGAACTACAATCAAAATATTTAAAATAAAAACAGAAGTTGAGCAAACTAAAAATATTTATGAAATATATATAACACATAAGGGCTTTTACTCATAAAATATATACATGTTATATAATGGTCTCTTAAGAATCAAATATAAATGTCGATTTAAACAAAAACATAGACAAAAAAAATTATCAGCAATTAAAACATTTATTTTCTAAATATATTATAATAAATAAATATATTTGAAACCAAGAAAAGTATTTTTCCTTTAATGCCAACCTTATGTTGGGATCAATGGCAAAATAAGTAAGTGGCTATGTAGCTGGAATTTCTCATTAAACCAAGGGAGAGAAGATTAAAAAATGCCATGAACTGAGATCATTATCCATCCTGTTCTAGTTATGGATCTCCCATTCCCCATCTTTTGTCCTTGGTCTCTTGGCCATCTGCGTGTAAACAGCATTTCTGTTCCAGACTTCAAGAGATGCCACCGGTTTCTTAGAACTAGAAAATACTCTGTTCTTCTAAGCATCGGCAAAGAAGTAATTTTCTTATTATCATACTTAATTAGACATGCTAACAAAATTCAGCAGTTTGTATTTAGAATGTACATTGCTTCTTTATGGAGTGATAGCTTTTCTTCTCTTTAAAAGTTAATAGTGTTATATCAAATTGGTCTTATTTATTTGGAAGACAGAGAAGCTTTGCCTCTGAAGGCTGGAAATTTGGGACGGAAATGATTTAATGGAGAGAATAAGAAAATAGAGATAATAAATATTAAGTTCTACAGCACAGCCAAATTATCAGGCAGAATGTGCAGATACTAGATGACATTGTGCTGGAAATAAAGGATTAATGACACAGGTAGTGTGCTACAGCTCCAAGAGCACAGTAAAACAAAATATCATTTTTATGTCATATGACCTTTAGGTAGTGTGATTAGGTTTTCTGGTGTTCTTCCAGTCATGTGAAAAATACACATAGTATTCTGCTTTGCATAATGATTATGAGCATAAACTTCCAATTCAGACTCTCTAGATTTAAATGCCAACTCTATTGGCATTACTATTGAATAACCTTGGCAATTTACTTAAGTCTTTTGTACTTCAGTTTTCCTCTCCATGAAGGGGTGGGGGGTCCCACCAAACAAGAAACTATCAATAAAATTTGTCTTAGTCTTTTTTCAGGCATTGTTTGACATTGAGGGTGACCAGGCAATACTCTGATTTCAATTCTATGATACTATTTCACTTGAAATAACTTTATGCTCTGGAGATAAGAAACACTGTATATGAGCTTTTGCTAAACTGTGATTTCAAGGCAGTGCAGGTTTTGGGTGGTTTCAGAAATCACAATGAGTTGCTATCCAAAGTACCAAAGATGCAATCGTATAAACACTGAGGTTTAGAAAAGTGCTGTTGTTTTTTGAAAGAATAAAACAATGTAGGAAACCAATATTGAAATAATTTCTCAGCTGCAAGTATAAAAACAGTAAAAATTTTAAGACATGTATTATTCAAATAAGACAGGATCATAATGTGTATAACGGTGTTTTATTCATTTACTAGCCAATGAACATGGTCAGTACCTACATAAAATCAAACTTCCCCTAAAATGCCATTCAGACATTTTTTTAAATGTAATCCACATTTCTTTTCCTCATAGACCCAAGGGGATATTTATTCAGTATGTTTCTGTTAGGATCTAACCACATTTTTGTTTGTTTGTTTGTTTTAACACATGGTCTAGTTCTATGACCCAAGCTAGAGTGCAGTGGCGCGATCTTGGCTCACTGCAGTCTAAATTTCCCTGGCTCAGATAATCCTCCCACCTCAGCCTCCAGAGTAGCTGGATTATAGGCATGCACCACACATCCAGCCAATTTTTTGTAAATATGAGGTTTAGTCTGATGGTCCGGCCTGGTCTCCAACTCCTGTGCCAAATGATCCACCCACCTCAGCCTCCAAAAGTGCTGGGATTACAGAGGTGAGCCACTGAACCCTGCCCTAACACATTTATTTTTATTTATTTTTTTAATTTTTTAAAAATATTTTTATTAAACTTTAAGTTCTGGGGTCCATGTGCAGATTGTGCAGGTTTGTTACATAGGCATACACATGCCTTGGTGGTGGTTTGCTTCATCCATTGCCCCATCTTTTACATTAGGTGTTTCTCCTAATGCTATACCTCCCCAATCCCCCCACACCCTGATATTTCTCCCAAACCCCCCCACCCCACCCTACCAAGACACAGTGTGTGATGTTCCCCTTCCTGTGTCCATGTGTTATCATTGTTCAACACCCATTTATGAGTGAGAACATGCAGTGTTTGGTTTTCTGGTCTTGTGTCAGTCTGCTGAGAATGATGGTATCCAGTTTCATCCATGTCCCTGTAAAGGACATGAACTCATTTTTGATGGCTGCCTAGTATTCCATGGTGTATATGTGCCACATTTTCTTTATATAGTCTGTCATTGATGGGCATTTGGGTTGGTTTCAAATCTTTGCTATTGTGAACAGTGCCACAATAAACATACATGTGTGTGTATTTATAGTAGAATGATTTATAATCCCTTGGGTAGATACCCAGTAATGGGATTGCTGGGTCAAATGGTATTTCTATTTCTAGATCCTTGAGGGATCGCCACACTGTCTTGCACAATGGTTGAATTAATTTAACAGTCCCACCAACAATGTAAAAGCTTTCCTATTTCTCCACATTCTCTCCAGCATCTGTTTTCTCCCGATTTTTTTTAATGATTGCCATTCTAACTAGTGTGAGATGGTATCTCAATGTGGTTTTGATTTGCATTTCTATAATGACCAGTGATGAGGAGCTTTTTTCCTTTTGTTTGTTGGCTGCATATATGTCTTCTTTTAAAAAGTATCTGTTCATATCTTTTGCCCATTTTTTGATGGAGTTGTTATTTTTTTTTTCTTGTAGATTTGTTTAAGTTTTCTGTAGATTCTGGATATTAGCCCTTTGTCAGATGGGTACATCACAAAATTTTTTTCCCATTCTGTTGGTTGCCACTTCACTCTAATTACTTTTTTTTTCTGCAGAAGCTTTTAAGCTTAATTAGATCCCATTTGTCTATTTTAGCTTTTGTTGCCATTGCTTTTGGTGTTTTAGTCACAAAGTCTTTTCCTATGCCTATGTCCTGGATGGTGTTGCCTGGATTTTCTTCTAGAGTTTTTATGGTGTTAGGTCTCATGTTTAAGTCTTTAATCCATCTAGAGTTAATTTTTGTATAAGATGTAAGGACGAGATCCAGTTTTAGTTTTCTGCATATGGCTAGCCAGTTATCCCAACACCATTTATTCAATAGGGAATCCTTTCCCCATTGCTTGTTTTGTCAGGTTTGTCAAAGATCAGATAGTTGCAGTTGTGTGGCATTCTTTCTAAGGCCTCTATTCAGTTCCATTTGTCTATATCTCTGTTTTGCTATCAGAACCATGCTGTTTTGATTACAGTAGCCTTGTAATATAGTTTGAAGTCAGGTATCTTGATGCCTTCAGCTTTGTTTTTTTGTTGTTGTTGTTTTTGTTTGTTTTGTTTTTTTTTTGTTTGTTTGTTTTTGCTTAGGATAGTCTTGGCTATGCGGGCTCCTTTTTGGTTCTATATGAAGTTTAAGGTGTTGTTTTCTTTTTTTTAATTCTGTGAAGAAAGTCATTGGTAACTTGATGGGGTTAGCATTGAATCTATAAATTACTTTGGGCAGTATGGCCATTTTCACAATATTGGTTCTTCTTAACTGAATCCAACAGCACATCAAAAAGTTTATCCATCACAATGAAGTTGGCTTCATCCCAGGGATTCACAGCTGGTTCAACATCAGTAAATCTAAAAAGGTAATCCATCACACAAACAAAACCAAAGACACAAAGCACATGATTATCTCAATAGATGCAGAGAAGGCCTTCGACAAAATTCCACAGCCCTTTATGCTAAGAACACTCGATAAACTAGGTATCAGTGGATCATACCTCAAAATATTGAGAATTATTTATGACAAACCCACAGCCAGTATCATACTGAATGGGCAAATACTGGAAGCATTCCCTTTGAAAACTGGCACAACACAAGAATGCCCTCTCTCACCACTGCTATTCAGCGTAGTATTGGAAGTTCTGGCTAGGGCCATCAGGCAAGAAAAAGAAATAAAGGGTATTCAGATAGGAAGAGAGGATGTCAGATCATCCTTCTTTGCAGATGTCATGATTGTACTTTTAGAAAACCCCATCATCTCAGCCCCAAAGCAAGTTCAGCAGTCTCAGTATATAAAAATCAATGTGCAAAAATTACAAGCATTCCTATACGCCAATAACAGACAAACGAAGCCAAATCATGAGTGAACTCCCATTCCAATTGCTACAAAGAGAATAAAATTTATAGGAATACAACTAACAGGTGATGTGAAGGACCTCTTCGAGGAGAACTACAAACCACTGCTCAAGGAAACAAAAGAGGACACAAACAGATTGAAAATATATTTATTTTTAAAAGCTCCTTAGAAATTTTTGCTTTGTACTCTTGGTTCAAAACACTGACCTATATGCTTTCCTTCAAACCAGCTGAGATCTCATAAATGTACATTAGAAATATTGTAACTATTTTCAGTTTATTATATATGCATCTACTTTGTGAGCAATCCTTATCACTTTTCTTCCTATAACTCCTGTCTATTTTGGAAGGAATCAGTAAGAAAGTTTTTCATTTGCATGCCACTGTTTTGACATTCCACAGCTACAGTTTGAAAGATATAAATGCATGTTCAGAAAGGCTACAAATAACCATTTATTTGTGTTTTGTTTACTAAAAAAGCTGTGTTTGGGAAGAAAGCATTTCATATTTGAAACATACCATTAGGAAAGGGTGGGTTTTGATGTGCAAAATACACTTCAAAGACAATATACAGGGTGTGTAGATAGCCCCAAAGATAATGTTAATTAGTGAGTTACTTCCAATTGAATGGGTAAAGCGGTTGGTCAAAGTTGATACTTTATTGATGTAACTGTACTTTAAAAATTGTTAAATTATTGTAATAAACAGAAAGAGTTAAGCAACTATTTTATATGTAAAATGAAAACAATTGTCGTGACTTGATTGAAAGCTACTATAGAAATATTCTGAAATGGTTCCGTGATATTAAAAACTTGTTTGAAATTATATTCAATTAAGAACTCATAAATTTTACTTGTTTCATTAATAAATTTTACAATGATATGAAAGTAAATGCTCATCAGAAAAAGTGTTTCCTGATCAGAGCAATTAGAAAAAATATGAGTATATTTTATACTGCAAAATTTTTCTGATAGTGTATATAGTTTTGCTTACAAATCATTCTCTGAAAGGAAATACCAGATTGAATATTTCCTAAATGTATTTAATAAAATCTATATTTTAATAAATTTGTTAATAACAGTTTCCCAAAGGAAGACACTTTGCTAGCTTCAGATGTATATAGTAAAATTTTCCAACTAAGATATCTCCCAAGTAGATGTATGTATAATCTGTACCTTAATTGGTAAAACTAAACAACTCGTCATCCTTCTTACATCCTGCAAATGTATACTGCTTTTTTTCATCATTTCATTCACGGCAAGTATGAAATTAAACTGGACAAGCACACAGAGCTTTACCATCCTGCAGGTTTTCTCTAGTTCCCACTCTGTCCTTTACTAGGTATGTGAAATTGGGCAATTGGCTTACCCAAAGCCCCAGTCTTTTCATATGTACAATGGAGCAGTAGTACTAATGGAAACCCACAGGTAAGATAACTTTTTTAAAGTTATAATTCAAAGTAATGAATGGTTAATAAGATTTTACCCTTCTACCATCATAAATACAGTACTTTTGAGATGACTTGATAGGTCAGATTTCAAATAAAAATTCTTGGAACTCATTGGTATTCTATGTCACAGGTAGTGAGTCAAAGAAGCTCAGCCAGAGTCCAGTTCAATCCTCTTTTGACACCTAGCACCTAGGGCTGTCATGGGCTTTCATGGACCTTGTAGGGTCTTAAAAGCACATGTGAGAAAACAGCCAGAGTCACCAACCTGCATCCGCAGTTTCCTCCAGCAGCTGCCACTTAGTCATCCTGTGGACCTAGAATTGTGCACACACACCCTAGTAATGTAGTAAATACTTGAAAGAATGCACACCCATAAGAAGATCGCCCATGACTTGGAAGTTGATTTTGGACATTTTGGACAAAGAATTTCAAACTACAGGTTTACTTAGATAATAGTCTGAAATACAGAAAATGAACTAGAGGCACATACATTTGACATCTCAGTCTCCTTGCACCTTGGAAAGAGGGATGTGTCCAGAAGATAGAGTGGAGCCTGATAAAGCATGAGTGCCCCAGCTAAAGTGCGTGGGTTCCCCCTTATCATGGTCTAAAACTGGTGATTATCACACTAAATTATGAATAAGATAATGAATGCAAAGTACTTAACATACAGGATGACACATATTAAATGTTTATGAAAGAGCAATTTATTTTAGCACCTGGTTTATGCAGGTGTGTGTTCTTTTTCTTATTTCTGGGTAACTGTCCTTAAGCATCCATATATTTTTATAACATTGATTTTTCCCCACTATTTAGGATATATTAGAATCAAATTTGTCTTTTTAAGTCTAAATTTTCATTTTATAAGAAAAAGGATCAAAAAATCAATATTCAATATAGTTTTGTGAGCTAAATAAAGCCCCTTACGTACCATTAAACTGTTCTAATTGCCTGTTTAGAGAAAATAAACCATTATCATTCATTCAGAATATACAACCAAGAGATTAGATTTAAAATACTTCATCAGAACTTGCGGAAAGTACATACTTATTTTTATTTCATACTATTTTCAATTGTCCTAGTGTTTCTATAACACATTATTTTACTGTTTTTATTTTTTTATTTTTTGCTGTTTTGTTTTTCGGAAACAGGATTCAATCTGCCGGCCAGGCTGGAGTGTAGTGGCCGGATCACAGTTCACTGTAGGCTCCCGCCCCTAATCTCAAGCAATCCATTCACTTCAGCCTCCCAAGCAGCTGGGACTACAGGCTTGTGCCAGCACACCCAGCTAATTTTTGTATTATGTTTTTATAGAGACAGGGTCTTGCCATGTTGTCCAGGCTAGTCTCAAAATTCTGAGCTCAAGCAATCTGCCTGCCTCAGCCTCTCAATGTGCTGGGATTGTAGGTATGAGCCACCTCACTATAATTTTTTTATAAATTACATTATATAATATGTGATATAATATAACAAAATTATAACTATTTTGTTATTGTAAGTTCTTTTTCCTTCCAAAATATTTTAACAACAATCATGTTAATTTATTTTAGACTATGTTACATTTTATTTTTTCTACCCTTAAATATTTTGCAAAGAAAAAAAACACACACTTATTTACCAGTTAGGGTGGTCTAATGGAAACAATATGTGTTTCTCAATGGCAAATACCTATCTTGGTTCTGCTTCATCTTTTCTTCACATAGAGATCCATATTGATGAAAATTCCTTTCTTCAGAATACTTCTGTTGCCATGGCACACAGAAAGATCTGCAAATTGCATATTGGTCTCTAAAATTTTATGCGCAAAAGAACACACATGACCAAGACTGGGTTTTAAAAATGCAGAGATATGTCATTCTACCATATTACCTAACTATAACCACAGTAAATACAACACACAATACAATTTCATTAAGCATATGGTTCTGTGGATTGACTGGATAATGACTGATCTAGACTTGGTTTGTTTGGAAGGTACTGGGTACCGTTATTGGTCCTGGGTAGACCTCAGGAGTTCAGATCTGCTTCCAATATCTTTTTACTTCTTCTTGAGATGTGGGTCTGCCCAGGCACGTTTTGCTCATAACAAAGGTAGAAGTGCAATGAGATAAGCAGATACATGAAAGTCTCTTTAACATCTAGATTTGTAACTGACACAGTGACAATTTATTTTTCTTATTTTTGAGACAAAGTCTTGCTCTGTTGCCCAGGCTATAGTGTAGTGGCTCAGTCTTGGTTCACTGCAACCTCTGACTCCAAGGTTCAAGCGATTCTCCTGCCTCAGCCTCCCAAGTAGTTGTGATTACAGGTGACTGCCATTGTGCCTGGCTAATTTTTATATTTTTTGTAGAGACAGGGTTTCACCATCTTGGCCAGGCTGGTCTCATATCCTGACCTCAAGTGATCCACCCACTTCGGCCTCCCAAAACGCTGAGAATAAAGAAACTGTGGCACCTAGCAAAAGTACTGGTTAGATAAAACGATGAAAAATTTCAAAATTTTTTTCAAACTACTACACCTATCATGTGCCCAGTTGAGGACAGTGGCTCTTTGTCAACATTTCTTTAGCTACTATAGTTCCCTGTAGAAAAAAGAAAAAGAAAATCAACAAAATAAGAAACTTGTTCTCAATTTAAAGAATCAATTCTTACATATTGATACATAATGTACTTTTTAGATAATTAATAAAAGTATACATAATGGGGGAATTTTTATCTTATTTAAAATTCCTTTAATTACAATGGCAGTAAAGCCATCTCTTATAGGTGTCTGTTATGTGATGAACATATGTTTCATTTGCCCTCCATTGCAATTTCTAAGATGAATACTGTAAAGAATGCCTCTTCTGAGCACTCATCTTTCAGGGTCTACACTTCTTCAATAGTTCACTTATGGTTGGTTGCATGCAGATGCAGAGCCTTTCATACAATCTGAGCAACAATTAGTTCCTCTTTCCTCAGCTTCCGGATTGCCTGATAGTACAATTCTGTTAACTATCCCTTAGTTGCTTTTCAGTATTTGTTTCTAATCAGGGATGATGGGGATTTTAGAAAAAGTGAGGAACTAAGCAGAACTCGGTAAGAACTCAGACACATGTTTAAAAACGAGTAAACAAACAAGCACATTTCTTAAAACATGGATGTAAATAGAAATCAAAGTGTGAGGAATGGGTTTGAGACTGGGGAACTTGGCCAGAGTCTGTAAATAAGGACCAAGTTAAAAATAAAACAGAAGTGCACAGCAAGACAGATTAGATGCTACTACTATAAGCTATCGTTTTAGAGGTTCTAGTATTTTCCCTGCCTAAATAATAGTTCCAGTGTCAAAGATTAAGCAGGCCATTCCAGTAATCTCTTCTGCACAGTTCTGTCTTTGTTGATATAATCTACTGTGTGCATATGTGAATGTTTGGAACGTTTAAACAAATAAATTCATGTTTGGGGTGTGTGTGTGAGAGAGAGAGAGAGAGAGAGAGAGAGAGCGAGAGAGAGAGACAGAGAAAGATACAGAGAGAGAGAGAAAGAGACAGAGAGGAAAAGAGAGAGAGAGATGAACTTTAGTTCCCTCTCCAACCCAATGTATGAATCCACACAGTAACAACCCTGACAAATTATATGCCATCTCTAAATTGAGTACACTTAGAGCAGGTTTAGAAATCCTTTCAAATCCTGAATGATTGTATCCATCAGAAAATAGTGCTTTATATTATATCAAAAATTTTC
Organism: Cebus imitator; assembly: GCF_001604975.1. Classification (NCBI taxonomy): domain Eukaryota; kingdom Metazoa; phylum Chordata; class Mammalia; order Primates; family Cebidae; genus Cebus; species Cebus imitator. The sequence continues at coordinate 1,406,240 of NW_016107797.1, forward strand.
TTCCTGCAACATTTCAGGATACCTTCATTCTACAGTGTGGAAATATATAAATTTTAATATGACAGCTCTTTGAATTTTAAAGATTATTTTCATGTATCTATGTGCCCCATAAAACATTTTTCTGTACTAACAGTACCATTTTCTTTATAAGTCAATGTTATGTCATAAACCTTTATTAACCCAGATACCATTTTGAAAGTTCTACTAAGAGTTAAAACAGTCCAGATGTGGTGAAATTTGTAAATTTTGTTTTAATAAGCTTTTCTTCTTCATTTTGAGTGCTAAGCATACACAAATACAGGCTAAAATTTTGTTTGATTTTTTTTGCAGTCATCACACTATTGCTTGTTATTGATCTTGTAATCAATACATCATTTCTGTCATACAATGCATTTGTTTTCCCATTGAATCATAGACATATGCATTCATTATAGCATTTTTCATATTTTATGGTAGGTTTTTTGTTTATGTCTGCCTTCCTACTAGTCTCTGAGTTTCTCGAGGGTGAGAATTGTGTCTTCATCTTTGAACCAGACAGTTAATAAATTAAATGTTTGTTGAATAAATACAAAAAATATTCGGACTTGCGAAGTATACTTCATATTTTTTAATTGAAGACATTAATACATGTAGTCATTATAATAAAACAAAAACCTTTACTAGAGATGTCCTTTCAGCTTAATGTTGATTTTCAAAATACATATATATTTTTTATTATTTTTTTCTTTTGAGATGGAGTTTCACTCTTATTGCCGAGGCTGGAGTGCATGGGAAGATAATGGCTCACTGCAACCTCCACCTCCTGAGTTCAAGTGATTCTCCCACCTTAGCCTACCAAGTAGCTGGAATTACAGTCATGTACCACCACTCTCAGCTAATTATATATTTTTAGTAGAGATGGGGTTTCACTATTTTGGTCAAGCTGGTTTGACCTCAGGCAATCCACCCACCTCAGACTCCCAAAGGCTGTGATTACAGGCATGAGCCACAGTGGCTGGTCAAAAATCTTTTATGTAATCTTTTAACGTGTTAAGACTATATTCAACTAATCATGCATTGATATGACATACATAATATTCACAAAATCATAAAGAGCTTTTAAAGCGTTGTCTTCCATCGTCCCCACACTAAGATTTTGGCAAGGCATCAATAAATAGAAAACAAAAGTTGCATGATTTCTTTTGAGAAAACATGTGCTCGTTTCTAGTGTCACAAGATCCTTAGGTTGCTGCTTTGCCAGCCAGAAACCTCTGACCAGCATCGTCTCTGTTTGAGTTTTGCTTGGATACACTGGACTCATTCTACCCATTTAGTCTGGCAGGCTGCGCTCAGCTCATGCTACCAGCCTGGATCCCATCCCCGCCAAGGATGAGCCAAGTGCAGAGTAGTGAACAAGTGCAGGATGCGGCCACTACGCATAGCCAAGCACACCATCTGCTGCGGCTGGGCAGGCAGCTCCAGGGACCAGCACAGACACTGGCTTCATGCAAGGGTGCAGCTGGACCAGGTGTACTGCAAGCAGCTTCTGCTGCAGGGGCTAGCAACTGCAGAGCCCCAAGGGGTTGGGGGTTATGCTACAGCTCTCTTGTTTCCATTGCCCACAGCTCAGTGAGCTGGGGGAGACATGTTTCAGCTATTCCAGTCCCAGCATCTCACTCTAGCCCACAGTGGCCTGGCCTCAATGGAACATCCTCTCATATGGGGTAGCCATCAAATGCAGAGTGTGGGAGGTCTATAGTGTTACAGCTCTGGCTTAGAGAATCCCAAGGTTGTGAAGAGAAGGGTTGCCACTCTTCACTTCTGCAGCCCAACAAAGAGAAGCATGTTACCACCAGCAGCTTGTGAGCTGGCCAGAAAAGTGTTACAAACCTTTTCACACCTGCTGTTACACAGGTCTTGAGTTCTTGTCTTGCTGTCCTGGAAGAATGAGGTTACATGAACAACTATAAGGTGAGCAAGGAAGTGAAGAGTTTTATTGAGTGACAGAACAGCTTTCAGCAAAGAGGAGAACTGAAGTGAGAAGCTGCTGTCCACAGGTGGGTAGTCCCAATATGTAGCTGAATCTGGGCTTTTTATGGGCTCAGAATGAAGGAAGTGTATGCCGATTGGTCCATGGCCAAGAAAAAGGGCATGCTGATAGGTCCATGGGTGGGCCTGGAAAGCACCATTTGATTGGCTGAAAGGCATCAAGAATGTTCTCACTCCAGGTTTCGGATTCTACCAAAAACTGGCAGCCTGGTTTTCATGCTTCAGACTATCTTTGGCTTGAAAGTCAGGTTTCACCAGAGACCTGCCCCTATCTGCCTGTGAATTTGTCTGCCTCCTGCTGCTAACACTAGTTTGTCTATTTTATCAAATTATCACATTTCCATTTAATAAACAGTTCTAGAAATTTGCTAGAGAATAATAGTTAATTTAATACATTTATATTCCCTTTATGAAAATTGTAGCATCTTCCCTTATTCTTCTGGATTCTTTACTATTACCTAAGAAGAACAAATACTGTATTTTTGGCTGACTGTAGCTTATGTGAAATGAAGAATTGCAAAATAAAGTCAGATAAAATAAGTTTTTGTTTTTATTTATCAGAAGAAGCATTGCCTTCACATTTGTAAGAAGACTCCAAGCCTCAATATCCTTTAATATCCGTCTGTTTTAACATTTTAATCTAAAACTCATTTTGTGAGGCAGCTCAAACAATATTCAAAATAAAGAAAAAGTTGTTACTGTGTTTCTCTCAACTATTTTAGCATTTTAAAACACGTGCTTCTAAGAAAGACCCCTCCCTTGGTTGTTCTTTGTGTTTCAAACATACTTAAAGAGCCATAAACTTTCTCAATGGTTTATGGCATAAACATGTTGATATTTCATTGTATTTTATTCTTCTTTGAACTATTTTCAAAGTTTTATCTACATAATGAATATATATATATATATATATACACACATATATTTTATTATGCCAGTGTATATTCACGGTGTCACTCTCTAATAGGTGAGCATTTGCTGTTAGCCATCATTACTTTGTGATTTGGGCAAACTTACTTACCGTAATATTAAGTTCAAAGGTTCCCTTTTCCCCAACAAAAAGTGGTGAAGGAAAACAAGGAAAAAGAAAGAACTCTGTTACTAGGCTTTCCAAAATGCTTCCTGAACGGGTTAAGATGGCAGCGTGACAACTAAACAGGGTTAAGAGCAGAGAATTTTGGTGATGACCTTTCCAAAGTTCCTAAGTTACCTGGTCAAAACATTAATCAGACAATCATTTTGTATAACATAGACTTCATGCCCCTCGACCCAAACCATTACACACACACATACCAACACTTCCAGTCTGACCTTTTTGAGATAAACTGGCCAAGCATAGGACTCAACAAGTGATGGGATCTAAGGAACATTTGACTTACACATGTAGCCACCTTTAGGGAGAGTGGGGCATAGTATTTAGAAAGATAAATCCTGAGAAAAGCTGAAATTTCCTGCTAGTGGATATGGAAGTGCTGGGAGAATTGCTTGTGATACATACATTGCTACTAAAACGGAACATTTGTCCTCACTGAGAAGTGAAGCCTGGGAGACATTACTTACATACCAAAGTATGTAGTGCTGTCTTCAGAAAATCAGATTTAAATGCTAGAAAAGCATAACTGTGATCCCCTCCAACGTAGCTGTTTATGATTTTTTCTGACTTTTCGGGACAGGTATTTATGGGACTTGCATCTTGAAGGCATGTCCACAGAATCACTGACCTCTCTGCATAAATCTTATTTAAGATTTGTCTTGTTATCATGGCTACGGTAAACAAGAGCTAAAATGACTTGCCACTTGCATCCTGGCCAGTATTGAGCATTGTTTGACTTCTAACTGCTCTGACCTAACGCTGCCAATTCTTGTATCTGCTGACCATCTGCCGTAGTAGAGGAGGACTATTGATCCTACCAAGATGATTTATAGTAATAATTTAAAAGAGATCTTCAGACACTGTTTTGCTAAGACAAACTACCTAGTGAAGACAGTTATCTTTATAACTGACTAGCTATGTAAGTCTCTTAATATTTAAAATAGGCATATTAATTATATGTAAAATAGGCATGCTAATAATATCTGCTTTATATGTTTGCTATTTGGAAGGTTTCATGGCATTTAATAAGTGTGCAATAAATGGTAGTCATTGTTACTTCTCTGTTATAACTTAGGTTCCTTTTTCAAAATTTAACACATATTTTTCTGTAGCTGAGAAGCAAGAAGTAAAATAATGTCTTTAGTTGAGTTCCAATGATTGGCGTTAGAATTGGATAAGGGAGAAAGTCTTTTAAAGTATTTTCAAATAGTTTTATTATTTTCTACTCATATTGTTTAAATCAACGCTGATGCTGAATATGCACATGTATATGTTTATTTACTTAAATGTTTTTTAGAGTCTATACATTTTTGAAAGTGCATTTTCAGTTTTAGAACACTTGAGTTTCTGAGACTCTTGCCTTGTATAGAGAGTAATAACTGCATCACCCTCTGGATAAGCCATTTGTTTAATAAACATTAATCAAACACCTACTATGTGCTGAACAAAACAAACATGGTCCTTTCTCTCATGGATTTTTCTACCAGAGGAGATGAATAACTACAAAATAATATCATATAAAAACAAAACTGAGAAATCATGTACATTATAGGGAGAGAATGATAGGGGTGCTAAAAATTGCATAAGTGAGAAAAACTCTAATTTGGACTTTGTGGACAGGAAAGTGGATACAGTGGGGTGGGCAGGGCTGACAAGAAGAAAACTGCAAGATTATGTGCTATAGGCTTTGTCCACTATGCCTACACTCAGTCATGTAAAGTAATTCTATGGTACTGGAAACAGAGCATTTTCAGACATTATTTATGGTGAGACCACAGTTATTGAATTCTAACTGTATGTGTGTTTGGGGTGTATGAAGATAGAAGTGAGAATGGAAAGGGGAGGTTTTATTATTGCCTAAAGTTTAGTAACTTTACAAAATTTAATAATGCTTAAGTTGTTTCTCTCTGTGCCCTGGTAAATGAAAGCATTATTTAACAACAGTGCAAGGATGAACTGTTAAATTTTTGTGAAACGTTTTGAATAGCTGATTACTGCTAACATCATTATGTATGATAGTCTTGCTAAAATCAACTTGAAATCTTGGGCTTTGTTCCCAACTGAGTTGCTAGAGGATCTAAAACTATCTCACAGTTTCTATGAATACACCATTCTCGGCTGACAGGTGACCCGTCTTTTATAATTAATGTCAGAAAAGCAATAAAACCAAATGATGAGTTTTGCACCTGATATAACTTATCTCCTGTCAGATCTCTTCTCAAATCTCTCATAGCTCTTTATCTTCACTGGATGTACTTTCAACACTTGGTTTAAAGTTGTATTGCTTTTTTTAAAAATCTCTTTAGCCATTTGAGTCTATTTTCTTGCCTTGCGCTTTGGTATCATTGAACCACATTTTCTTAATTAAGAAATAATTAACTTCAGATTTCACTTACAAATATGCACTTGTACTTCACTCCAAAAGACAATCTGTTGGAACAGCTGCATGAACCAAAAAATAGTCATTGTACTAGGAGGCTAAACTGTTTTAACTGCAGTAGCAGTTGCATTACAATTGCCAATACCCAGAAGGACATTTTGTTTCATGGTTTTATCTCTTTTATATCTTTCTGAGTAGCAGGAGATCTCAACAACCCTCTGCGAGACCTCATTTCTGTATTGCCAGCATTTCATTTCTTACAAGCTTTGGAAAATCAGCAAATAAAACAGAACTAAATTCAAAAAACAAGGTGAGAATGTAAACTAAAGAATAGGGGAATAGGCCCGGTGCAGTGGTTCATGCCTAATCTCAGAACTTTCAGACGCTGAAGCAGGTGGATCACTTGAGGGCAGGAGTTTGAGACCAGCCTGGTCAAAATGGCGAAACCCCGTCTCTACCAAAAATACAAAAATTTGCTGGCATGGTACCCAGGTCGTCCCAGCTACTCACAAGGCTGAGGCAGGAGAATCACTTGAACTCAGGAGGTGGAGGTTTCAGTGAGCCGAAATTGCTCCACTGTACTCCAGGGTAGGCAACAGAGGATGACTATGTCTCAAAANAAAAAAAAAAAGAATACAAAAAAATTGTTTGAGAAATAAATGTATTTGCTGAGAAGACCGGATATATCTAAAGAAAGTAGCGAAATATAGAATACTTAAAATCTATTAATATACAAATCTCTTTAATAATTTTATGCAACTTTCATTTTTCAGTAGGTATTCCACATCCTTCAAATGAAAAGTATTCAAAAGAAAGAGGAGAAAAGAAAAAATGTATCACAATTTAGTAAAAATCAAGTGCTAATCTCTCATTTAGGTGAAGAGGGGTTGAATATCAAAGAAAGTATAAACACCTAGGAAAAAATCAGTCATGGACATTTGCCTTATTAACAAGAGATTTTAAATTCTTATAATAACATAGTGGGTTTCAGTTTATATTTTAATTTTAACCAGATGTTATGTAAGCTGCGCAAAATGGGTAGACTTGGATAAAATATATATCCAGTGCTAGAAATAAAAAGTGAAGTAAATTATATCAATGGTTTATCGCTTTCTTTTTGACTTACATGGAACGTGTTGACTTCCTCTTAACACAGTTTTTTAGTTAAAAAATAGAGATTAATGTAGATAAATAAGCATTTGCTTTTTTAATGAGTCATAGTCATGCTGATCAAATGACTTGTAAAAATCTATGTCATGTGATACAACACTTTTCAAATTAAAGTTGTATCTACATTAAGTCTTCCTGCCAAGAAAGCTATATATCACAGTAGTGTTCAGAGTAGAAAGTCATGAGTATTCATATGGGCTTAAGGTTTATATTTTGGTATCATTTCACTCTTTACATCCTTCTCAACTAACTTCACAGACAATATTCAGTATATATTGAATATTATAATATGAAATTATATATATTCCTGAATATATCATTCCCTATATACATTCAATTCCTTTTTTAAAGACATATGCTGTATATTCCCAGCTAGTCTGTAAACATTTTAATCTCAGCATATATACAATTTATTTCATTTGTATCACTTCCAGTAATATTTTGAAACTGAAATGTGTCAAGCAAATATTATTGACTGACTGAAGTGATATTTTAAAAGTTTTAAGCATTGTCATAAACTCTGGTTATACATTTTATTAAGATGTATATTAAGTTGTTAGAGGAAACAAGACTACCTGAAGATCACACCAATGTCATTTTGATACAAGAAGTATGAATATTTTAGAGCAGAACTGCTTCAATTGCTTGAGTTTATTTAGATAGATGTAATTCCTGTTTTTTGAAATAAAAGTGACGGTTCTAATTGAGAGAGTAAAAAGAAAATTTGTTTAGGAGTAAGCTACATAACAAATAAAAATGCATATTCTAAGTTTTATACTCTCTTAGTCATTAACATTGTCTGGAGGGACCTTTTGTTTTTAACAATGAATTAAGTCATGCCTATCATAGCAATATCTCAGCAGAGTGCAAAACTTGGGCAGCAACTGTCAATTTGAACGTAGTCTATTGGCTGTGTTCAGGAGTTACTCACTACCAAGTGCCACCAGCCCTATCAGTTATATCTCTCAAGGCATAATTTCTCAAGGCATAATTCTTCTGCCCGTGCTCCAGATGGAAGTCCATTTAATCACGATGTATCTTATAATTATCACAACTGACACTTTGACATTCCATTTTGGCCTGTAAGATTGACCCAGCTGTACACTATATTATCTTTTCAGCATATCTTTTCTAATTTTTGTGACATGAAAAAATAGCATCTCCAGATTCTTTATCTCACTGTGTGCTTGACAAATAATATTCTAACATCTACAGTCTTGCTGTAAAAAGCAGGTACAGGCATGATAACAGGTTCAGTCAAGCCAGCTACCAATTACTCTCAACTGGATTCTAGATCCTAGAACAATTTTGGTGCTAATGAATGGACACAGATTGACAGACTTGAAGCTGAAGCTGTAACCCCGACTCCAGGAAAATGAAAAATCCAGATTGATTATTCATGATGTGCTCGTTGCAGATATGCCTTACTTTTGAGCAAGATGCCACTATCACATCACACATCACATAAGGTAATAAAGCTATTTAGTCATATGGTACTATAGAATAGATTAAATTAATCACAGTTTCATTCACTATAAAGACAATGATAACTTATTTAATATACAGGAGTATCTTAATACACTGCATCTCCATAAGATACTCATAGACATTTTCCCCTAAAAAGAGGTAACCCTCAGTTAGAAATTGAGAAGGTTCTGAGACTTTACTTGTAAGCAAGCAAGAGTCCTGCTACAGTGTCATCAACACTGGAAGAGAATATAAAATGCCTCTGTTAGAGACAAAGGACTTCACTATGTACGTCACAGCAAAGAAACCAGTGCACGTTAAGGCTCACCCTGGTTTCTTCCCCCCAACTCTGACCCTGTTCAGTACCCATGAAAGTTATACAGAGCCAACCTGATGAATGCTATATACACATCCTCAAAAAGATATTCTGAGGCAAAAATATTCCCAAGATATGTAGAAATGTAATGAAGAATTGGCCTCCAATACCACCCAATTTAAAAAATTTTCAATGGGCAATAGATTTCATAAAGCTCTTTATGCAAATATAATAGATTATCTCTCACTGTTCTTTGAGCACTTAAAAGAGTTGTATCACTTTCTTTCCTTCATTTCTTTTACTTTTCATTTCTTTTAAAATTCTTTACTTTCTTATTTTTCTTTTTTCTTCTTTTCACCTAATTCTCTTTCTCTCCTCCTCCTTTTTTCTTCTTTCTTGTGTGTGATATTAATGTTTGTATAATTTAATTATGTTGCTTTGTATGAGGCAAATTTGTATATATTAGAAAGATCACAAGAATGAAAAACTAGATTAGATGACAGATAAATAGATCAATATATATGGATATAGATCTGGATTAGATATATAGAATAATAGATTAGATATAAATACATAGGATATAGTTTAAAGTTATTTCAAACTTTGTTTTTACCTGAGCTTTCTTGGAAAAGTTATGACTATTCTATGCTTTATTTTTAAAATCTATAATTCAAGATTGACCAGGAAATCTCTTCTAGTTGTTTCAGCTCTAGATATTTCAGGGATTTTTTTTTTTCTTTTTCTTTTGTTTAGAGAAATAAAATATCTTGGTAAATAAGATGTTAATATCATATTTCATCAGTTTTGTTTGATAAAATTTTAGAGAATGGTATGCATCTGAACAAAATACAGAATTAATACAATATGTTTAGCTTAGGCATTGGAAGAATATAAAATGTGATTTCAACTAAACACCTCTGTTTATCTTTCTCACAACTCCTTGTTTTTTTCTTGTTTTGTCATTAACTATTTCCAAAATTCATTGTTGTGTTCCATAATTGCATGGTCAGCTATAGTAAATGATTCTGGCTTTTTAATAAAATAAACAGCTAAAACAAAATCTATAGTTTATTTTTAATTTTTTCCCTCATTTCATATTCTCCTACTTTTCAGTTTTCTACATTTATAGACTCTCAGTTTTATAAAATTAAATTTTGAGAAAAATACCTTAATATTCTAAAATTAGAAAAAGAAACCAGAAATAAAGAGACATAAAAGAGTAAGAGGAAGAAAAATGTCTACATAAAATTAGAAAAAAGTATTTTATTTAATTTCTTATGTTAATATATAGATACAGAACATCTTTAAATTTAGCAGCCTAAGGAAAGAATTGGTTAGACAAAGATGGATTTGAAGACGGAAAAAGAGGACACTCTCTTTAGTTGTCACATTTTTATCTTTTATAAGTCTGAACCTAGGTAGATATGGGAGCATTAAAAGTTGGGGAATGCATTCAGAAAATAAATGAGACAAGAATTTCATATTATTAGTGCTTATTCAAAGTAATTATAGGAATTCTTATAGCAAATTTGGAAATGTCTCAAGGTAGTTTCTCAACAAACATTTTAGTAAACAAAGTAAAAATATGGTGCCCTCTCACTTCTAAAATTCTTTGTATGAAAAAAAAATATTTGCTTTCTTCATTCTTAGGATCTATATGTGTTATTTCTTCCCAGATAACTTCATATTTGATACCTAAAAGAAGCCTTAGGCTAAGGAAACAAGTTAGGGGCTTGCGCTCAGATCAGTTTCCTTACTCTGTATATTCATTTTCGTTTTTTTCCACATTCTTGCACTCTGACCTACGTAGTTCCCTTATCTCTGAGATGCTTTTGTTTCCCTTTATTCAAAATCTAACCATCCTGCAGAGTTCATTTCCTCCTGAAGTCAGTACTTAGCACTTATTTATTTTATTTTATTTATTTATTCATTTATTTTTTGAGACAGAGTCTCACTTTGTTGCCCAAGCTGGAGTGCAGTGGCGCGATCTCGGCTCACTGCAACATCGGCCTCCCGGGTTCAAGCGATTCTCCTGCCTCAGCCTCCTGAGTAGCTGGGACTACAGGCATCTGCCACCAAGCCCAGCTAATTTTTGTATTTTTTAGTAGAGATAGTCTTTCACCATGTTGGCCAGGCTGGCCTTGAACTCCTCAGCTCATGATCCATCTGCCTCGGCCTCCCAAAGCGCTAGGATTACAGGCATGAGCCAAAGCACCCAGCTAGCAATCCTTCATTTTACTGATTAGCCTTTTACTTACAGGTCTTACCCTTCACTGAGTAGTATAGTACAGAAATATAGAGCAGTGTCAGATTATGCTAGCATACACTCATTGTAAACTGAGTTTACTTAAATGTACAATTGTCATGCCTTTTCAAATTTCTTATGCCATCTATTCAACTGGATTATAGGTATATTGGGTAGGGCATATTATGTTGATTCTAGTGCACTGCTGAGCAATTTAGAACTAGTTTATCGTCTCTAGTATAATATCTGATATGTCTTTAGTAGTTCTAGTACAACATCTGATACATTTTTCAATATACATAAATTTTCCTAAACATATTTTATTTATATTCCAAACACTTACATTTTTACTTAAATATAATTTATTAAAATATTATTAAAAAATAGAAATATTGAAATCTTTTATAAAACAAAAATAACTCATCAACAAGAATGCTTAATTAAGAGAATGATTCCTACCTATTCCAGCTCTCCTCTTATGAGTCCAGTAAATCACATAGGGATTCTTTTCAATATTTCTGCCTTACAACTAGTATGATAGATTTTATTTTACCTAAAGACCAAATTCCCAGTGATGTACATGAATTAATTCAGGAACATCTGCCTGCTTATAGATAACAAGCTTCTTTTATATCTCAGCATTATGAAAGTGTTAACTGGTGAAATGATATTATTTCTTAGTATCAATTTAAATACAAGTGTTCTTTTAAAAAATCTATTCCCTTTTCTACTTTATTCCAACTTATTATGTTGGAATATTTCAGGGCAAATCTTTTAATTAATTTGAATAAAAAATGAACAGTGATTTTGTAAGTTTTGGCCATTTGTCTAGAAGTTACTGAAAACTTTAACCAGACATGCCTTATGACTAATCAGCATTATTACAATTGCTTTAAATTATTTAAACTATACATTTAAAAGAAAAGAACAGCTGGATAGTTTCACTGCGACAAAGTGAAGAATTTTTAATATCACTTTTGAAAACACAATTGCATTGCTTCAATTTGTATAATAATTTTCTAAATTTGTCAGTGTGTGTTCAGAAACTGGTTTGATAGTAAGAAATGTGTTTTCCGAATCAGCTTTCTCAAAAGTGAATCCTGCATTATGTGTTAAAAATCCTGCATTTTTAAGAAGGCAAACATCAATGAAAAGTTGATATGTAAAATTTGTTCTAATTTTTAGCTTAGTTTCATTCTCATGCAGCATAACCAATAAAATAAATCTATAATAAATGGGAAACAAGGAATTAAAAAACTAAATCAAATATAAGGTATGTTGAAACAATAGACCTTTAAAAAGAAAACTAAAAATTAGTGTTCCAGTTGGCACTTCTAATTCTTTTCCAGCCTCCTAATGTACAATATACTTCTTATTTATTTGTTAATAAATAACTGTAATGAAAACAATAACAAATGTGTTTTTTAAACTAAAATGAATACACTGAGGAACTAAAGAATGAAATATCCTTTATTACAGAAGTTAGTGTCCCATGAGGATTTAATTGAATTCACTCTGTAAGGCTGATGAGTGAAACGTATCCCATTTATCCATCTGAAATACTTTGCTCAGTCCAGTAGTGATTTCTGCGTATTTGGCAAGCTGGTCATATGTGCCAGGTTTATGTTCTCAGTCATCAAAAAAACTTCAGCCAGACAGAGGTGAGACGTTCTTTAAACTGTGAATTTGACTTTAAATTGTGGATTCAAAAACAATGTGATGCTCATTCTACTTTCATTTGGACTAAGTTTGACCCTTTCAAAGGATCCCCACAAATTATTCCACTTAGAATAGTTGCAGGTTTCCTTCCCATAGGCAGCTGAGATGCATGTGTTCTGTCTGGATTGCTGCTCCACTGACAGCAAGCAGTTCATCAGCCAACAGCCGGATGCTTGTACGGTGAATAACTAAGGAGGGAAGGTAAAGCACCAGTGTACTACTTGACAGAAACTGAAATAGTGATAGAGCCCTGTTGACAGATGCCTCTTCTCCCAGTCCTGCCTGTTTTTGAGGTAGAACTGGGACGTTTTCCAAAATATCGTTCAAGAAACGAGGTGTTAAAACTATCTCACTGAGCAGGGATCTCCAGTTTGAAACACTGCCATCAGGCTCAACAAATTGGCTTCTAATACCAATTAGAAGCTACCTGACACACAAAATAAGAAAGTAAAGAGAAATGCCATTTGGGTGTGAATAAATTGAGCAAATATATAGTTTCCAAAATCTATTCATGAACAACACTCATTCCACTATAGACTTACTGAATTATTTCTAGGTTCAAGAACTACATGCGGCCAGCAATGAATAACCAAATAAAGCATGAAACCCAACATGGAATTGGGGTTAATTATACATAAAATATGATATGATGTGAACACATGTAATACTTTTTCATACTTTGGTATATTATCCCCAAGAGGTTTATAAAACTGATTTTAACTGATTGATATTATTCCCTCTAACCCAATGAGAAATTTCATGCTTTGATTTCATGATGCTCCAAATAATCGTAAAGGGGGTTAAGCATTTGGCAGTTTCTACTCTAACACTTTGTCGTTAGAATACAATGTTCCAATTTACAACTGGCAGTTATTATATTCTCATGCTGCCTGTATCTGTTTGGTAACTGGAGAGAAGGCAGTCATTGGAATATATGAGAGTATTTGGTTTAGATTTATTATACAGATGTATGCTGCTAATAACTCCTGCATATTGTTGATGTATGTGCCGTACAAGACTTTTTTTTTTTTTTTAACAGCTTAAAGTAGAATTTCTCAATGAAGGATTGGAATTATTTAGGTGACTGTTAAAAACAGAAACCCAGGCCACACTTGGACTGATTACATTTACATCTCTGTGTGTAGGTAGTGAGGACCTTAATTTTGAACTATGCCTTGGGTAAAGCTTAAGTGCTCTAAAGTATGAGATTAAATACAGATTTAGTGTAATTGCAGAGAGTCAAGTAAGGTTATTTACCTTAATATAAATTTCTACTTTTTTTATTGCATTAGCCACCACAGAATTTTTTTTTCTATATCAAAACAGAACATATGAGATTTTTTATAAGGTAGAGCTACATTGATCAAGTCTTTGAGAACAGAGAAGTAATTAGATATGGTAGGAAAAAGAGGTGATAAAAATTCAGATTACATATTCCTGTGGTAGAAAGCTTCCATTTCTGCAGCTTAAAACTGGTGCTGACAGAATGCTCACTGAAGCTCTTGAAAGGGCTCCCTGAGAACTTGTGCAAAACTGCAAGAAAGACTTTTTCATTTTCAAGCAATTTTAGAGATTCTCTGTAATGCACATCTATGCCTATCATTGAGCGATTGGATTTCCTGTATTAGGATATGAAATGGGTGCAGCTATTAGCATATTCTGACTGCCTGAATCTGTAAAGTGAGGATATGCAAATGAACAGCAGGCACTGGGTTATTCCAGGTGAAGAGTTTTCTTTTTTATATGCAAAGTTCTCTAATTACCAGTTTTATATTCAAACTGAAATGCATTTCTAAATATATTTTATGCTAATGGCATCTAGATTAATTTTTCACTCAAGAAAATCAACTGAGTGAATATTGCACAAATTTAAAAGCATTCCTTAGAGTAAAGCAATTGAATCAATGACTTTCTCTCCTAGACCACCGTTCTGTAACATGCCAACATAAGAATCAGAATGCTGAGGAGTCTTAATTGAGGTAAAAGCAGAGACCAAAAGATTTCTTGGAAACGGCAATCTTGGGATGCCTAAGGAAACCAGCGTGGCTTTCCTGCATGAGCAAACCCGGAAATGCAAGGCAATTAACGTTATACAAGCACCCCCTGAAAAAAAGGGGACAGGAGTTACAGATTCATCTTCTGTTGCTGGTACAGATTGTTTTGAGGTTTGTGCCAAGTCTCCTTAGGTTTGAATGACAATGAATCCATTGCCCCCCAAGCAGTGTATTGCTTTTCCTTAAATGTATCTTCATTCTTTACAGTGTAACCGGGGTCAGCTGCAAAGGGATATTCAGGTTCTTGGCCTCCCTCCGCCGGAAGAATGGGGAACCAGGCCTCGATGTCCAGTGAGTGTTACAGCTCAGATAGGACTCATGGACCCAAAGAGAGTGGGGTAGTGCATTTTATTAGGTAGATCAAAATGACAGCTTCCACGCCAAAGGGGACCCGGAGGGCGTGCCGCTCCAGGCTTGGGTGGCTTGAGCTTTTATATTCCCTCTCCATTCTTGTTCTCATCCAATGAGAGGAATTTTATCAAAATTTCCCTGGATTAATTGATCTTTGAATCCTGTACCAGATTGGCTACTGTTTTCAAACCCTGAGTCAGGAAGCCACCACCTCCAGAGGGCAGAGGCGGGAAAAGTCCCTGCCCTTAAACAGAGCTCCTAAGAGCCAGAGGCTGGAAAAGTAGAAACAAAGCCCCTAGCCCACCAGAGGCGTTCCTCATCTTTATTTTTGATATTTCTTCCCCAAATAAAGTAACCTCAAGCACATTCTTTTTATTCTCAACACACAACATCCATGCCTTATATTATCTTATCCAACTTTACACTTGCACTTAAATCTTAGAAGTCTTTATACATTTCTCTCTTTACGTCCTCCCTACAATTAATAATAAATATTATTTAAATACAAACGTATCTTACTGTGAGTTACTATTACAATTAGATGAAAAATTTGTTCACTGTACCATGGCAAAGAAATGCAAGAGCAAAGATGTGCACATTGTTATAACATATTGTGGTTACTCTCTAATACATTAGAGTTGGTTAACAACAATGTCTGTTTGGATTTACTGTCTTTGATTATATACAATAACAGGGCAGAGAATACATATATTCTTTTTTGAAGCTCTATTCTAACACTTAAGATATTTAACATAGAATAAATGATGTCAAAGTTTCAAATTTAAAAAATGGTAGAAAAAAATTGTATGAGCCTATTAACATTGACACCTTGCTACCTACTATGGAACTCTGCTAAGAATGTTGGCTCTCATGAATCTGGTAACATGCCTGTTGGCACTCTGAAAACCCTTTACAATAGCAAAGTATCAACTTGATTTCTAGCCAATGAGGAAGGCAGTGTATTTTCCAGGGATCTCCAGTATCTGAGTCCCCACTGGGAATATAGTTAGGGTTAGTAAGTGGTTGGGTAAATTTCATAAGATAAATTCATTCCAACATTTCTGGCTGCCAGAATCTTTGCATTCATCATCTACATTGTAAAAGAAAAATAATTTAACAAATGAGTTTCAAATATTCAATTGGCTTTTATTAGCAATTTATTACAAAATAGGAGCTCTGCTGGGCATGGCAGAATAGTCAATTTTGGTAAAGCGGCTTTTGCAAGAACAAGGAAACGGCTTAATACAGGAAGCAGATTTGTGAATATCAAGTTACTTCAGGTTACTTTCCTTCTATAATTAAAGCAAAGGGGTCTTCTTTATCACGCTGACTGAGGTTGACTGAGGCCCTTTAGATTGGTTGTCATGATTATTCTGTTTTCTGAAACACTGGCTTGTTTTTAAGTTCAGTTTGATTATGTGAAACTCAGCATGAGTAACTCCATTCTGGTTTGGTCCACTGAGGCCTAGTATAGAAGCTCAGTCCAACCAAAGGCCTTCTGTAAATTTTATTTAACAACATTATATGATGAAATTTTAGTGTATCAACTTTGTTTTTCATAGGCCACCAGAGTCCATATTTATTTTAAAATTCTGAATAATAAATAAATATTTAAATAAAGTAGAGCTATTCAAACCTGATAGAGTTTAAACACTGGCTCTAGAATATTTTGTAAATGTATCTATTTGGATTCATTTAGCCTGAATAGAAATTAAATTATTCTTTTCTGGTCATCAGAATTCATTTATAGTTATATACATTTTTGATTGATATAAAAATCTCATTTTCCAGGGGTAAGTCTTTTTTTCTCCAAAATTTAACTTAATAATTGGTCTCCTGGATTATGGAGGCAATCTTCTCTAGCTATGAAGGTTGCTAAAGCTGTTGGGGTTGGAAGTGAGAAGTAGCTTTCCAAGAAAGTTAATACCATCAAGGGGTGTCATGACAGGGTCATGAAGCAAAGGAGAATCAGCATCATCAGCCTGGGGAAGAGGTGCTGTTTTCACTGGCGGATGAGAAGCAGGAAGTCTCAAGGCTTAGAACACTGAGTGGAAAGAACATTCACATATTTCCTATTGCAAATCAGAGGGCCCCACTCTTTGCCTAGCAATGCCTTCCTAATTATAAAAGAGATTTGGTAAGGCTATGAATCCCAACTATGTTGCAATTTAAGTTTTTAATATGACCTTTGGCCATCTCAATTATTCAATTTTAGTTAAGATTCTTTTGCACTAATAAAAAAAAATCTCTATAAGCTCCTTCAGCTAAAATTTTGGATATAAGCTTATAATTCTCAATTTTTAACACAACTGCAGAAACAACCCCATAATTCTTATATTCTTTATGCAAATCACAATGCCCTCAAAGCCTTTCCTTTCATGGGTATTTCTTTCCAGAGGAACCAGCAAACCTTTAATTAATTGTTCTGCCACTTTATTCAATGGGCTGATTAAAGTCCAATTGTATAGTCGTAGCCACCACGTCAGGGCTCTTGGACCATCCAGTTCTAATATTCATTTACAGATTCCCATTTTCTTTTGGATCTCTCATCAGAAACCACTTTAAGGACCAATTTTCTCATCAGGAAGAGTTTTTACTTAAAAAAGAAGAAGAAGAAGAAGAAGAGCTGGGTAGATCAAAGAGCTCCTTAGGAAAAACATTGCCAAAACAAAGTATTTGGTTTCCCTCTAACAAAAATTTTATGCTGTCGTCTTTTCACATCAACAGTGCAATTTCTATAGACAATCTAGTGTCCACTGACATTATTCAGGACTGGGATCCAGAAGTTACACCACCGCTACCCCTGGGAATTTAGAAATGTATCCACTCATGCGTGACAAAAGATAAATTTACCTCTACTTTCTCATTTTTGTCTCTCCAAATTGTAATCTTTCACAAATGATTCTGATTGGTGGAACCTAGAATATATTCTTACACTCTAGCAGTAAGGAAGCCTTGAAGGGTGAATTTTAACTACTTTAAAGGGCCCTTATGGTAGGATGAATAATGTGGTTCCTCAAAAGACATTCACTTTCTAATTTCCAGAATCCATGAATATGTTATCTCACACATCAATAGGGACTTTACAATTGTGTGCCAGAGAGAGAGAGAGAGAAAGAGAAAGCAGAAGATGGACAGAAGATGCCATGTGCAGACTTGGAAGATAGAGGAAGGGACTGAGGGACTGTGTTAGAGGGACTTCCCGGATCACTTGGGGGCTTTGTTTCCAGCGCAGGACTTTCCCGCCTCTGGCCAGCTAGGGGCTTCTGTTTCCATATTCCCGTCTCTGGCAGGCTAGGGGCTTTTATTTCCACTTTCCCAGAGACAGAGCCCCTAGCCAGCCGGAGACAGGAATATGGAAAATTCTCTGTGACTCAGGGTTATAAAACAGTAGCCAGTCAGGTAAAGGATTCAAATATCAACTAATCCAGAGAAAGTTTGAAAGAACCCCTCTCATTGGACGAGAAAATGAATGGGGAGGGAATAACTCAGGAGTAAAAGCTCTATGCTGGAGCTTGGAATGGCACCACCTCGGGTTCCCTTTCATGGCGTGGAAGCTGTCCTTTCGCTCTGCCTTATAAACTGCACTATCGCACACTCTTTGTGTCCATGAGTTTTATCTGAGCTGTGACACTCACCACAATACCGAGACCCCCTTTCCCATTCTTTGGGGTTGGGAGGCCAAGAACCTGAAAATCCAGTTGCAGTGAGCCCAGTTGCAGGGTCATGAACAAAGGAATACAAGAAAAGGCAAGGAAACTAGAAAAGGCAAGGAGCCTTCAGATGGAATGCAGCCATGCAGACTCATTTTAGATGTCTGGCCTCCAGAACAGGAACCAATACATTTGTGTTGCTTGAAGCCACTGCATTTGTGATCATGTGCGACAGAAGCATAGGAAACAAATTCCATTCACAATATAGACAATCTGTAAATGCTGTAAGGGTGTTCAAACATATTTAACAATTATAAACAGGGCAAATATCCCCTACATGTAAGAGTAATAGGTGTCTTTAAATAGAAATGTGATACGACGTTTCTTTAAAAACTTTTTCAGCTATTGATATATTCAACGTCATAGAGATGTCACAAAATAATTATGTTGCGTGCAATCAGGCAGACAAGAGTACATGCTCTCTAATTCAGCATACTATTCTACTTGTGATTTAAGCTGTAATCCTTAGAAACAAGTAGTTAACTGAGGATGGTGTAGAAAGAACAGCGGGTAGAGCATGAAGGAGAGTTTATAAAGGAAACACTTTAGGGGTGATGGCTACAGTTATTATATTGATTGGGGTCATAGTTCCATAGGTGATTTCACGTTGAAACACCACATTTTTCACCTTAAATGTGCAGTGTTAATAGTTGAAAAGACATTCTGATTACTATGTAGAAAATGTTGTATAGGAAGGCAATATTATAAATGGAAGTGAATTACAGATAAATTATGGTGATTAAGATGACAGAGGATTATGGCCTAAATCAAGGCTGCTGGTGATAGTAAAAATAGAAAGTATGCATAGATTCAAGATATACACTTTCTGACTTAAGATGGCTTAATATAGAATTTTTGACTTTACAATGTTTATTTTTGTAGTATTAAATGCACTTTGACTTACCACATTTTTTTTGCCTACAATGGTTTTACACAGACACATCCTCATTATAAGTCGAGAAGCATCTGTATTGACAAATAGCCAATGGGATTTGCTGATATTTTGGACATACATATAAAAGACATAAAGACATCAAAAAGAGATATCTACCTTTCGAACTTGATCCCAGAGATAAGGAAGACCAGATGAAAAACATCTGGGGTGGCTGACTGCAATCAAATATGCTAACTTGGCCATGGTAAGCTTGAGATGGCTATGGAACATGTAAGTGGAGATATCAAGCATGAAATATGGCCTAAAGTTTGGAACACGGAGAGGTGACCAGGTTGAAATTATAAATGTGGAAGTCATGATGCATAGAAAATACTTAAAGTTATGAGAATATGGAGGCAGAATTAAAAACAAAAGCATCTCTGTTAAGAAAAATATATGAAGATATAGAATCAACTTGGGAAGATCAGAAAGCAAGCCATAATGTAGAAAGCCTTGACACAACGGCAGCAAGGGAAGTGAAAAGGGTGGAGAGTAGCCAAGATGCACTGAGAAATACTATTTATTCATTTATTTACAAATGTCTACTCAAGGCAACAGAAATACATGAATAAACAAGACATCTGTAGTTCATACTTTTATGGAGGTTATATTCCATTGCTCATTACAAAGTATAGAAATATATATATTAAAAAGCAAATGTAATATGCAATGCCAGTTATCTGACAATTGGCTATTTAACTTATGATTCATTATATGTACACTTAAGTGAGATAAAGATACAATTTGAAAAATTCTTTTATCATTGTCTTTCTCAAATAAATATATTTTTCTCAAATAAATATGTTTTTCATACAATAAAAATTGGTTTCACAAAAACTAATGGAAAATAAGGACTGTAACTAAAATAGCAGTACCTGTATATAAATTTTCATTTGACTTCTGAGCTTATTTTATGCTCTAGGAACTAAAGAAAAAAAAAAAAAAGCATGTTTATATCCAAATGACATCAAATAAACAGAACACATTACTTTGAATTTATGTGATCCAAAGATCTGATACCACATATGTATTTTCCCTTTAACATATTTTTGGTTATTTTAAGGAAAAAATCAAAGTTTCAACACAGAATGTGAACAAATACAAGTAAAACAATAAGCCACAGTATTAGTACAACATGTATTAAGTGGAGTTTCAACAAAATCAGTGTCTTTAATTTAACTCTACATTTTTTTAAAAAATATGGTTCTTTGCTTCTGACATTGAATGTAAATATTCCCAGTATTCTCATTATCTAATTATTTGTTATGCAGCCAAAAAATATTAACATATCTACTGATATGTCAAGATATGACTCCAATATTTTGGACTTGAATAGTGTTTTTCAGTGTAGTGCCTATAGCAATTAAATATTTCCGCTGGGCTGCAAAATAATTCAAGAATGAAAGTCCTGTCATAGATTCTTATAAATAAATAATAGATAACTACATGAATTTCAATTTTATGTGTAAGTAAGGGCTATTTGCTATTAGTCTATTAAATAAGACACTAGGTGATTTTAAAACTTGTTATCCACACACAAATTTGCATGTACTGGAGTTTTCTGAAGTTCCTAACCAGCATCTTTCCAAGGAGCCTGGTCACCAGTTTGAAAAGTATTTTTTGTGCATGTCTCAGTAAGTCAGATGATTCCAAAGGAGTTCAGATATATGTACATTATTCTAAGTTGGCCATGGTGGCACCGTTTTTCTGCATGTATCTTAAATGTACTTTAAAGAATGACATTAGGTTTTTTGCTTTTGGTTGTTTTCTGTTAGATTTTTCCATGCTCCATTTTAAGATTTCAACAATTATGTTGATATTGTCCCATATATGACAGTGTTGCTGTTTTTTTATTGTTCTTATTATGTATGCAAAATATCTTCTTTTTGGGTTTCTTTTACCCTCTCTAAGGAGGCCATGGCCAAAAGTTTCTCTTGAATGAAAACAATGTGTATAAAAGATTCAGATTTCCCTGCCAACTATGACGTTTTATATTTAAAATAGAAAGAACCAGTGTTTGCTGTTCCCAACCCCAAATTCAAGTTCATTTCTTTGTAGTCAAAGCCACCAGAATATAAATTATAAGATGCTGAGTGTTTACTCTTTGTAGCTTTTTAAGTGTGAATCCAGTTACATAAATTCTCCAATGGCTTTTCTTCACAGTGAGTAAACTGTCTAAAACCCTTGCCAGTGGCAAGGTCTTCCATGACATCAACTATGTGACTCTTTTACTTACCTCACCACCTATGACTTTTCTGCCTTTTTCTCTCTGTTCCAGCCATGCTAGGCATCTATTTTTCCACAAATATGCAAGGCATCTTTCTATGTCAGTTATTGATCTTGCTATCCCCTCTTCCAAACAGGCCCTTCTCCATTGTGTCCACGTGGCTTGGCTCCAAGCTATTGGGCTACTGCTACCATGTTCCCTCTCCCAAGTGAACTTTCTTGACTGCTATCAAAAGAGCCCTTTCCCTGTCATATTTTATCCCCATACCCTGCTTGCCGTTTTTTTCGTAGTCATGTTCACTACTTACACATAGGAATAATATTTATTGCCCTTTTCACTAAAATGTAACACCCTGAGGGCAGGATCTTTCCTATATTCACAGGATATAGCACAGTGCCCCCCCCCCCCCCCCCCCCCCCCCCCCCCCCCCCCCCCCCCCCCCCCCCCCCCCCCCGCCCACACACACACAAAATGGTACTTATGAAGCCTGAGCTCAATAAAATAAAAAATCTACTGGTTAGCACCTGATACACTGCATGCTATTAAAGAAATATTTATAAATTATTAAAGGCACTAAATTTGCCTGCCTTGTCTATGTCTAGAAGACATTTACAGAGCTTTTCCATTGCTTCTTATGCTTAATTTGAAAGAATAATAGCATGTTACACTTAAAATCATTGTATTTGACCCATACGAAGACTCTTTCAGGTCAATTCCTATTATTAAATGGAGATGTATTTAATGAGCAACACCGTTTTAGAAAAAGGTGACCCACCCTTGCCCAGCTCCCTTTAAAATAAATTATTCTGTATATTATTGAAAAGTGATTTTATTTCTGGTTAATCACATTCTGTACTGTCTTCCCTGAAGGTCACACTGGTCTTTTTATAAAAGATATTCTCAATCCATGATATCGATACTTCTAAGAGTATGGCTCCATTTTAATATCAGTTCATGTGAATATCAAATGAATGTGCATAAGCTTTTCCCACAGCAGAGTTTTGACATTAAGAAAATTAAAATATGCCCTAATCATAGAATGTTTTAACTGTTGTCTGACATTTTAAAGGATTTTCTCATGAATTTCAGAATAGATTATACTCCTGTCTGGCTTCTTGGGTATAAAAAATAATCTTCTAAGTGATTTAAACTTTATTTCTAATTTATAATAGAAAAAGTATTGAAAGGAGGGAGAGAGATTTAATAGAAAATCTGTATGACTAAAAGCTTTCTTTTTCCTTCTGTCTTTTTGTCTCACAAGTAGCCAAGGACTTTTTTCTAATATAAAATCATATATAGCTTGTTATTACAATTAACTTAAGAGTCCTGCAGGGACATAATAGACTTATTTTAATAGGCATACACTTAGCTTTTTTTACAAACTGTTCCAAGGAAAAGTAACATCTGATTTTTCATACAGCCCTGTATAAGGCCAGACATTTCATTATTTGTATGGCATTTTTAAAATTTGGAGTGGAGGTGAGGGGAGGTTCACATTTTAAACATTTCTCTCCAACCCATGTAAAACAAGCTGAATCTGTTATATGGTCCAGTGCATGTGACTGTTTTACACCTCTGAGCAATGCTTACTAAATAAAAGTACTAATGTTTACTCTTTTGACATACATTTTTCATCTTTTAATGTGAGCCCTAGGTTTTCCTATCCTATTTGCTCAAGATAAATGTATTCCTTATATTTGACATCAGGCCAGAATAGCCTTGGCATAGTTTTTAGAATGATGTTTCTCTGATATTGACATTCAAGCTTAAATATTCTAAAAGTTCCAAACCATTTCAAGTTTCCAGACAGTCAGAAGCCTATTTGTCGGTACCTTCTCACATGTAACATCCCATTCTGTTGTGATATTCAATAAAACGTATTCAACACTCACTATATGCTCAATACTGTTTTTGGCCCTTGGCATGCGTGAGTAGTAAAAACAAGAAATAAAACTCCCACCTTCCTTTAGCTGAAAAATCCCCTCTCCCCAGAGGAAACACAGTCTATATAAAAATAACTAATAAGCAGATCTCATGCTTTATTAGTAGTTATTGAAAGGTATGGGGAAAAAGGGAATTTTGGAAAAAGGAACAAATCAACCACAGAAGGGATTTATTTATTTATATTTGGATGGTCAAGTTGGGTAGCATTGAGAAGGTGGCATTTAAATAAAGATGGAGAAAAATAAAAGGAAGTCATATAGGGAAAAGCAGATAGAACATTAGGTCCAAACACCCTTGAGAGGCCTACCTGTTAAATTTAAGAAAGAAGAGACTAAGGCAGACGGGCTGATGTGAATCAGTGTGATAAGGCAAGGGGATCAGGGATCTCTCAGGGCCTTTTAAGAATTTTGGCCGTCATGGGAAGGTTTGGAGAGACAGGAATTTAAATGTTACTTGAGCTGCTGCGCTGAGAACCGGGTGTAGGGAATAAAGATAAAGGCAGGAGGACCACTTAACAGGCTACTGTAATCATCCAGGTGATAGGTATTGGCGCTTTGAGCCAGAGCTGCAACAGCATTTCTTTTAGCAATTTCCTTTCTACCCGCAGTCCACCTCAACTTTGCTAATTTCTACTCATCTTTGGGATTCTACTCCCTCTCACCTCTTTGTGAAACATTTTCTAATATCCATACACATATTCACATGTAAACATCTGGTTCAAGTATTCATCCTGTGTGCTTTCGTATCATCTTGCCTTTGTTTTTTCCAGAATGTAATTTGCTATAATATATCATTTATTTCCCTTCTTCACACAATGGCTTCTTTTAAGGCAAGAATTCTTTCTTATATATTTATATTGCTATCAATCACCATAATAGTTGAATATAAAATGTTACATTAATGTTTGTATTATGCCTTAAATATCCTAATATTTTAAAAAGTAAAATAACAAAATAATTTTCTGTTAACTGTGAACTAGTGTATTTTTTGTCTTCAAGAAACCACACTAGCTTGGAGAGATCATTTCAATTTTTCTGATTCAAGCGAATTGGCCATATATTTTGTTAGGCTAAATGTATAAAATACATTTTATTTAACAACCATGTCTTCAACTTATATGTTTTTGCCTTTTAACATTATTTCCAAAAGAGTGGCGTTTGCTAGAAAGTTGGCAAAATGCTCAAGCATTCCAACCTACATTTCTGTGTGTAGACATAATACATGTATACTATTTATGTATATGTATAAATTTCTGTAAAATGTCCTGTCTTTAATATTTTATATGGCAGATTATAAAGGAATAATCCAAAAAACTCTGTGAAATTGTGTTTTTAGTCATATATTTTATTTTCCATTTCATAATTTATATTTGTTTCTTTCCCCTTCCCCTCTCATATGGCCTCAAGAGTTTTTATTTGGATTAAATTGGAATATTCCTTTAAAGAACAAATACCAAATTCCAAATGACTACAAGCTGATTTCAAAAATTATACTTGCTATATTTTGTACAGAGAAATGCATGATTATCTACACAGATGATATTTACATAAAAATTCTTACAATGGATACAATATATAGACTTGTATAAATCCTCTCTGGGCTTTATTCTGTAAAATGAGAATAATTTTAGCATTTATTTCAGAATGTCGTATATGTCAAGTAAGAAAATTCTTGTAAGGCACTGAAAACAGCATCTGAATTATATGAAAACAGCATCTGAAATATAGCAAGAGTTCAGTAGATGTAAGTAGCCAGATTTAACTGCTAAATTTTTACTTTTGGTAGTAAGTTTCAGACAGACTGCTAATATTTGAAATAAAAATATATGCTTATATATTAATTATAATTAAAATTTAAGTGTTTTGTATTAAATTTAGCTACACAAATAACAGTTATGTCAAACATTGTAATTGTTTTAAGACAAACAGAATCTGTAAAACTGAATATAAAATATAGCAGTTTTCATTAGGCATTCTGTTTGTCACATACTTGAACATCAATAGTAACATTAAGAATAGCCTTTCTTAGAATGTATCAGACTTTGAAATTAACAAAAGTGGTTTCTTATTAACACAATTTTTACTGTATTTACTGAAGAGAAGATTGCCAAAATATGTTTTCTCATATGGTAAAAAATCTGTTAGAGGAGAGTCCTTTTGCAATATTTATCTACTTTTGTCTAGTTGGACTGAAAGAAACTTTGAAAATATTTACTATCTAGTAGCATGAATCTAACTGAAACACAAAAACCTGGTTATAATTCTTTTTTTTAATCTCTGGTATCTACATACTTTTACATCTTCTAAGCATCTAGAAGACAACATGTTTTATTTTCCTTTTCTCCTCAGAACCTATGTGGTTGTTTCAGGAAGAATATAGTAGAATAATTTAGCAAAAGGAACTTGAAGCCAGAAAAATGGGATTGAGAACTCTAATCCCTGTATCACTGTCATTTTGACTAAGCCAAAATTCTTTGTAAATCTTTTCTCCTCCTACCCCATAACTACATCTGCTTTTCTGAACATGGCTAAGGTAAGAAATAATGATACTGTGCTTACTGTTCTTCATATATATTTGTTTTTATGAACCTCAGGTAGGTCTTAATGCTGCCAGGCAATTACTAGACCTCCCTAGTTTATTCACTCTTCTACCTTTAAAATGTCTGTGTGATAATTTCTTCTTTCTCCTCAAATTTTCAACACCATTTTCCCCAACCTTACAGCCAATGGTGTTTCTTACTGTTTTATTGAAAAAGAAAAATAAATAAGACCTGGATTTTTACAAAGGGCAACTGTATTCATCCCCTTATCTGCATTTGTAAGCATGTATCCTGCGTTCTCTTCGCGTGAGCTACCCATGTTCTAGTTAAGATCAACTTCTGTATTCGTGCACTTAATCACAAGTCCTCTTGCTGGCTTAATGGCATAATTCCAGCACTTCTTCCTTAATTATTGTGACTTCAAATTTTCTCAGCCTAAAAGTTCATTTCTATTAACATAGAAATATGCTCTTTGTTCCCACATTAAACAAATTGTTTAACCCATTTTCTTCTTCAGTTACTGCCATAATTCTCTTAATCCCTTTAAAAAAAAAAACAAAAAAAACTAGAAACCAGTTGTCTACGTTCACTGTCTCTAATTTCTCTCCTCTTCTCTCTTAAACTTTGTCCAATAAGGTTTTCACTCCCAACTGCCACGCATTAACATTACTTCAATAGTGTGAATAGTGTGAAAGGTTATTTCTAAAGGCCCATTTTACATTGCATAATAATAGTAATTTACATAGTTAATCACTCTATCTTCTAGCTTCCTTCTACTTTCAGGCCATTTTCTGTCCTTTGCTGATCGTATATTATTTCCCCAACTTCTAATTATGGAAATGCTCCCATAGATTAGCATATTTATCCCTCTTTCATACTCTTTTCCTAAGTAATAACACATTGTTTTATACTTTTAAGTATTAGTTATACACATAGATATAAAGATATATGCATATACAGCTAGACAGATAGATAGATGATAGATGCATAGATAGATACACAGATAGCTATGTAGATAAAGATAGATAGTTCTCAATTCCTATCAACAGTCCATATTGCTCCACTGAACTGAACATTTATTTCAACTGCCTACTTGGCAGCTTCTCTTGGATATTTGTTAGGAATCTCAGTCATAACACTTCTAATATTCAGCTCCTTCATACCCAAGCCTGCTTCTCTTTTAACCTTTTTCATCTAAAGTAATAAGAAACCTATCTTCATATGCTTAGACAGAAAGCCTTGACATTCTCATCAGCTTTAAAATGTATACAGTATATGCTCACTTCTCATCATCTGCACTGATGTCATCTTGGTCCAAGGTACTGTGATCTAATGACTTCATTACAGCATTAACCCCAAACAGATATCTCTGCATCAGCTTGCCCTGGGAAACTATTGTCAACGTTGCAAGAAGAGGAATTTTTTGACAGCTTTTGTTGAACCAAAATTAACATTAAAAACTATACACATTTTAAGTGTTCATTTGGGTAATATTTGACATATGTATACACTCATGAAAAAATCATGGCAATCAACAGAAAGGTCTTTTTATAACACACATCAGATGATATTCCTTCTATGTTTTCCTCTTCATACAGAACAAAAGCTAGAATCATCCTTCATTGGCTTATGAAACATTTTATAATTTAGCTTGTCACCTCCAAGTGTTCATGTCTTGTCTTACGGGTCTTCTCCTTCACACACCTCTAACAAGATGCTCCATTACTTTGCCATACACAGCCAACAACACTTCATTTCCTCAGATTCCATTCACTTGTTATCTCTCCATCTAGAATATTATTTTCCCACATCTCAGAGTGTTCCTTACTGCCCCAAAACTCAAAAGGCCTTCTCAGTAATACTTTTTATAACCACCATACTAAAATTGTATTCCCCCATACCCTTTTCCTACTTTATGTAATAACTCTCTTTAACATTTATCACAATCTATATGACTATACATTTGCTGTATATAGTAACACTGTATAAATTTCTATTACTATATACACTAATTCCTAACACTGTATAATTTACCACATAGTTTAAGTTAACTAACTTGTTCATTCCCAGTTTTCCACCTAGAATGCAAGGTCCATGAAAACATGTATTTGTATTTTCTTTGCTCACTGTCCTATCCAAAGTGTCTAGAACAGGGTATGGTACATAGTAAGCACTCAATCAATGTTTGTTGGATGAAGATCTGAATAAAGACTTCAGAAGATGAGGCATCTAGATTGTTGAACATGGTTCTCTTATATATAGTAAAAATCATTATGCGTATTATCTGTTTTTCATTAAGCATGTTACTTTTCTGCTGTCATTTTCCTGAGACCTATTAAACAGACTGCCAGGAATCATTTTTCTAGACTATTACTATTCCTGACTACCAGTGCTGTTAGTACCCCATTTTCACACTTCTCCTTTCTTCCTCTTTTCTTTTTATTCCATGACTATCTGTAACTACTCTTTGTGAGTGCCAATGAAAAGAGAGAGAAAGAGAAAGAGATGAGTGACAAAAAGTTTTAACATGTCTTATGTATTCAAAAAGCATTATTTTTATTATTTCTGTAATTGGATATTAGACAAAATAGGAAAGTAATCCTAAAGATTTTCCTATATGTGACCTTTCCATAATTTAATTGCATTGCTTTCAAGTTAATAGATTTGTTGTCAATTCAAAATTGCTAACAAAATTTTAGAATATTTTAGAACATTTTCAAGGTCTGCACTCCTTCATCTGACGTGTGTGTTGAGTTTCTCTGATTTTAAACAAATAAATAAAACAAACGTGGTAACTCAGAATCTATTTTATTAAGTATAATTAAATTACTTTTAAGATAAATTAATCTCTAAATGTTCAGTCTCTACATTGTATAAGCTGTTAGAGAATCCCATGGCACAAAGTGCCTTCATTTGAAATTTCAGTCAAACTTAATGCATTTTTACTGATTCTTAAACAGTATCCCCACACTGCCCCCTGCCTCACTAAAATAAGGTGTGGACCAGCAGCAGAAACTGTCTATTTATCTCCTTTCTGTTGCATCTCTGAAATAGCAAAACTCATGACTAAGGCACTTGGAAAATGGTAGAGCCATTCTTCAGGATTGCATTTTCCTTCTTTATTATAATTAATATTTTGAACTCTGAGTTTTATTACAGATTATTAGCTTTTCTACAATCAGAAGAGATGATAATTCCCTGAAAAGTAATGTTTCCTGTACTTAAAAGGAACAAAATGTCTAAAATATTGAATTATTGGCACTTAGTTATTAAGAAATGCTACATGAGAGAATTCTAAAGTGGCATGTTCAAAAGGAAAGTACACTATAAACAACGTGTCTAAATGGGTAATTGAAATAAACAATGTGCATTACATGTCATGATTTATTTTGCATTTAAAGTATACCACCTTATTTTCTACCAAAAATGTGAATAAAAAAATAAGAATAAAATATATTTACAGGATGTCTTTGTCAGATATAACTGTGAGAAAGATGCACAAAAAGAAGCACAGAGTGGGCTATACGATAGATAAATGCAAATAGAATTCTAAAAGCCTCCTGCGGTTAGAGAAAATCAGGGAAAAAAATTTACAGGGAACATTGCCTTGTGCCTACTTTTTAGAGGAAAAAAAGCCTATATGTTTTTTGAACAAAATACTTACATTTGAGGTTGGTGTTTAAAAATTTTCTAAAAAAATATTGAAGACAATTTTTCTAAATTCTGGGTTCTACTAAATTAATACTTCTAAGATTATCCTTGTTATATTTAATTCTATATTTATGCACATATCAATACATGCATACCCTATGTATGAGTCTGGGTTTTTTCTGCTATGTATGAATACCTGGGACCGAATACTTTATAAAGAGAAGAGGTTTATTTGGCTCATGATTTTGCAGGCTGTACATCCATGGCATTAACATCTGTTCAGTTTTCAGTGGAGCTTTAGGAAGTTCTTACTCATGGCAGAAAGTGAAGGGGGAGCAAGTGTGTTACGTGGCAGAGAGGGGGATCACAGAGAGAGAGGAGGAGAGGCCAGGCTCCTTTAAACAACCAGCTTTCAAATGAACTAATAAAGTGAGAACTCACTCATTGCAGCTGGTAGCACACGAAATCACTCATGAGGGATCCACCTCCATGACCCAAACACCACCTCCTATTAAGCCCCACCTCCAACATTGGGATCACATTTCCACACACAATTTGGAGGGAACAAGCATCCAATCTGTATCATCATACAACATTTATTTATAAATTAGAGAGTACTGTATCTACAGAAGACTTCTGCCGAAAGATGAAGACATTATATTGAAGCCATTTTAATAACTCTTTTTTTAGAAATTAGCAGAAAACTAACCCGTTAATCCTAATGGATGAAAATGTTGTAGGTAGAAATGGATTAAGCATGGAGCCCTGTTCCCCATCCAACAAAAGCAGGCATTTTCACTTAAAAATTTTTTTTTTATCCAAAGTATAGCTAGCACTTAGCTGAGTGCCTGGCTTATAATAAGCACTCAATATTTAATTATTATTTGTGAATTAAATGGAAGAATAAAGAAGACTTGGAAAATTATTTGGGGATTCAGATTTCTTAAAAACCCATACAGAGAAACTGTAGTGAAGCAAATATGAGCTATATTTACCATCTAACTTTCACAAGGGGTCAATTCTAAGTAGAGTAACAGATACCAAAAGGAACCCGTAGATATGAGTGGATCCATGGGTTTTCATGACATTAGCCCATCTCTCTCAGCACCCAGGGCCTAACGACAACAGCAGATCTCTTTGATCACCAACGTAGCCCTGGATGCAATGTCTGAAAATAATGTGAACATGGGAGGAGTAAAACAGGGAAGTTTTCATTACATATTATTTCTAGATGTTTAGAATAACACCTAGTCTTCACCACCCCTGCCATTCCTTTACCAGTTGGCATTTAGTTACTATTGACCCATAGATTTAACCATAAAGTATCATATGAATTTTTCAAAAACTACAGCTCTGTGGCATTAGTATACTTTTTAATGGTAACTAAAGTTATATTTGTGTTTATCACAGTCATAAGCACAAAAAAGTAGCAGAATGTGGGTTGAGAGGCTAAATGTTTCTAAGTATTTTATTATTGGTACCATGGTAGATCGTGAGAAAGATTATTACACAGGTAAGAGAAGTTAGATGATGTCTTCTATGAGAATTTCCCTCATTTCATTTATTTTTACTTTCTGTTCTTTCATATTAGTAGTTTCATATATTTAAATGTGTATACACACGTATGTCTATGCATATTTTTTTGTGTGTGTGGCTCTAATATCACAATTAACATAGAGAAGTTTCCATAAGACATTCTTAGATTCCACATTTATTATTTCATACACAGCAAACCAGAGAACGGTCTACCCCTTTTCAGCAGTTAGAAAGAAAAACCCTCTGATTTGCTCAAAGCAATTGCTTTAGGGAACAAAAAGCTTTGGTTAAGCTCCCAACACCATTACAAAATTAATAAGATTTCTCAGAGCTCTCTGATCATTTTATTATTTTAACACTTTGACTCAACTGTGGAGTTTAAACTATATGAGAACTAGCAAAATAAATATCATCTCAAGCAATAATCTTTCACTGGAGCCAAACAAAGTCAGTCGTTTGGGGAGACTGACTCAGTGAAAATACTGGATTCCTTTCTTATCAACAAGCCGTTTCTTTTTAATAGAAGTAGAATCTTAAAATGGATAAAAACAAATTAAAAGAGATTTATCAGTACTTTGTTCAAGTTGTTATTGTGCCATCTTTATTTGGGGAAGATTTCAAAAGAGAAAGCAAACAGAATGTTGTGTCTCAATAAGGTAATTAAATCTCAATTTGCCTACAATCATTTATTTGTAATGGTAGCAATTTCAAATTTGATTAATATCATGTTCTCCTTCTGGTAATTAAACATTCTGCCAAATTTCCTAAAATTAAGATGTTTACAAAAAGCTACATGGACCACCAAGGATTTAAGAATTTCCTAAGACTGAGATTCTAATAAATAGTTTCACAACTCTAATATCATTATGTGGTCCTAGAGAACGGCAGGATGGCTGGAGTTCCCTATTGCATTGAAGATGAGGGCTGATGCACATTGTCTTTGTTCCATGTGACTTTTCCTCTGAAGGCATCAATTATGCAGCCCAGATGTCAAAGTAAGTAGTTTTGATCACATCCTTGGGTTGAAAAATGCAAGGAGCAATACAACATAGAAATCAGGCATAAAAGTCTTACCTCACAGTTGGATTTACAGCTGGTACTAACTTCTTAAGTTCTTTAATTATTTTTAAATCATTTGGTCCTACACATTTTTTTCAATATTACTATCAAGGGTGATCTTGAAAAAGACATGAATATTTTACCTGAATTCATCTTTGCAGGACAATGTTGAATGATAAGAAGAAAAAGCAGAAATAGGCTCAGAAAACAAAAACAGAATAAAATATTTAGAAGTGAGGATATTAAATGAAGAAAGCAGGAGATGCACAAAAAAGAAAGTAGAAAGAAAGGAACAGAAATAAAAATTAAAGAACACAGGCTGGGAGCGGTGGCTCACGCCTGTAATCTCAGCACTTTGGGAGGCCGAGGTGGGTGGATCACGAGGTCAAGAGATCGAGACCATCCTGGTCGACATGGTGAAACCCCGTCTCTACTAAAAATACAAAAAATTAGCTGGGCATGGTGGCGCATGCCTGTAATGCCAGCTACTCAGGAGGCTGAGGAAGGAGAATTGCCTGAACCCAGGAGGCGGAGGTTGCGGTGAGCCGAGATCGCGCCATTGCACTCCAGCCTGGGTAACAAGAGCGAAACTCTGACTCAAAAAAAAAAAAAAAAAAAATTCAAGAACACATGATGTAAAGGCATATTGTCCTTAGTATTGACTCATGTTTCTCTTGAAAACACAAGAACTATAGGTTGCCTAAGCTTGGCCTATACTATCTGATTGTTCCTGTTATGTATAGATACTATAGAATTTGTGCTGATCACAAAGAGTCTCACTGACTATTCATAGATTTCATTTATCTCAGCAGGGGGTAATTAGTAATCAACCACCTAGTAAAATTGTTTAAAATAATTAAAGAAAAAATAAATTTTTAATACAGAATTATATCTACACAGAGCACACATTTTTCAATAGATAAAAAGTTTGTAGAACCACTTTCAAAGTAGTTACTACAAATTCAGTAATAAAAGTTCCATGAATATGGGTTTACTCTACACCAATAATTGTATTTCACTTCTTATTTTAGGATTAAATGATAGATATTTACATTATCTTATGACCACTTTTTTTGTTTTTTTGAGATGAAGTCTTGCTCTACCACCAGGCTGGAGTGCAGTGGCACAATCTCAGCTCACTGCAACCTCCACCTCCTGGGTTCAAGCGATTCTTCCACCTCAGCCTCCTGAGTAGCTGGGACCACAGGTGCGTGCCACCATGCCTCGCTATTTTTTTTTTTTTTGTATTTTTAGTTGAGATGGGGTTTCGCCATGCTGGCCAGGATGGTCTCAATCTCTTGACCTCATGATCCACCTGCCTCGGCCACCCAAAGTGCTGGGATTACAGGCGTGAGCCAGCATACCCCGCCATGATCACTTTTAAAAGAAGTGTTTGATTAAATAAAAATATAAATATGGAGAAACTGAAATGCATGGTTTAAAACAGAATTATGGAAAATAAAATTTCTAAATATTTAATGTGAAGTCTAATTTCTAAAGACAATTATCATTTTTCCAAATTTCTGCTCTCAGGTAGCAATGGCTGTTGTGTAATCAGGAAAAGAATGAGCTTGCCCTGCAGGTCATGATCTTCTCTTCTCCCCTCCTATATACAATTTTATTTCTGCTCAGTTAACTCTTAACTATCTATAGTAATGTAGGAATACATTTCTGCAAGTAACATAATTGTTACATATTTCAATAGATAATTTCCACTTCATCAAAGCTTCCCTCAGAAATAAACAGAAAAGAGATATTGAGGTTAGCTACTGACCTCACTTTGATATTTCATCTCCTCTTTCTTAAATCCATGGCAAACAATATGATTTCCAGAGAAGCAAACATTATTTTCTTGATATACAATCAAAAGTAAATTCCAGGAAATAATAAAGAAAGGGATTAGACTGTAAGAATCTCTATGCTTTATTATGTTGATTTTCATTTCAAACATTAAAAAAAAAATAAAATGTTATAGGTATTGCAAAGAAATGGTTCTTCTCAAATGATTAGAGTGTAGTTTGCCAAGAAATTGTCCTCCAAAATGTTTGTATGAATTCTCTACAAATGAGGACATTTTCTTACATTACCATAATACAACCATCAAAATCAACAAATTAACACTGATATATTACTACCAACTATTTTAATAATTATCTATTACTGCATTTTAAAAGTCACAAAATAAAATGGCTTAAAACAATAAGCTTGTTCTATTTCACAATTTCCCTGAATCTGGAATCTACCTATAGCTTGCTAAGTCTTCCAGTGGTGTCATCTCATTGCCAGCAAGACATTTACTCTTGTTGTGGTCTCATCTAAAGACTCAACTGAGGGAGGACCTGGTGCCAAGTTCACTCACTTGGTCATTGGCAGGGTTCAGTTGTTCATCGGTTGTGGAACGGAAGGACACAATTCCCACTAGCCATTAGCCAGATTTTGTGTGTGTGTGTGTGTGTGTGTGTGTGTGTACATACATAAACACATATGCATTCCTATGTGCATATATATGTATGTGTGTATAAACAGTCCAGAAATATACAGAGATGTTTATCTAACAAATAGATGTATCTAACAAATATATGCAAATATATAACTAGCACCACAATTGTCTAGTTTTCTTGCCTTTTTATAGCTAGAAATTTTTTCTTTGACAGTAAGAACTCTGATTTTCATCATCCTTATTATATTTACTTATTTGATCAATTCCCTTGTATGTAGGAAATGTCTCATTTCCATTATCACCTTCTTCCCCATGTGGATACCCTTATCGCCATACTGGGGTCGGATATCCTATGCCAATTACCACCCTGTATGGATGCTCTTTTAAAACTGTTTAAAGTTACACTCTTCAAGGTGTCACCAAATGGAGTGTCTCCTCACCCTGCTCGGACTCTGACCTCTCATGTGAGGCTGTCTTAGTTCATGCTGTGCTGCTATAATAGGATACCTAAGACTGAGTTATTTATGATTAACAGAAATTTATTTCTCACAGTTCTGGAGGCTAGAAAGCCAAGTTTGAGGGACTAGCATTTGGTGAGGGACTTCTTGCTGTTACCCCATGGCAGAAGGCAGAAGGGCAGAAAAAGGAAAGACAAAGACAGAGGAAAAGTAAATGGGGACCAAAATGCCCTTTTATAAGGAACCCATACCCTCAATAATGGTAGAGATATTTCACCTCCCTAGTTAGCTGTATCCCTAGATATTTTTTTCTTTTTGTGGCAATTGCCAATAGGAGTTTGTGATTTGGTTCTCAGCTTGACTGCTGTTTGTGTATAGGAGTGCTAGTAATTTTTGCAGGCTGACTTTGTATCCTGAGACTTTACTAAAAATGTAAATTTTCAATATCAAGTTTAAAATAATGTCTGTGAAGACTTGCACATTAAAGTAAAATTCAGCCAGGCACAGTGGCTCATGCCTATAATCTCAGCACTTAAGGAGGCCGAAGAGGGAGGATTGCTTGCAGCTAGGTGTTCCAGATCAGCAGGGGCAACATAGTGAGAACTTTCCTCCAAAAAAATTAAAAAATAAAAAAAATTCCAGATTTGTTGGTGTGCACCTGTCATCCCAGTCAGTTTGGAGTCTGAGTTGGGCAAATGGTTTGAGCTTAGGAGCTGCAGTGAGTTCTGATTGTGTCACTGCACTCTGGCTGTGTGGCAGAACAAGATGCTGTCTCTAAAATATAAATAAATAAGAAAGTAAAATCCTATACCACTTGAGGCTTGAGAAGAGCCTGTTAAGAGTAGTACCACTGAATGTCCACTCTGTGGTAAGTAATTACCAAGAGCCATGCTAATGATGACAATAGAAACAGTACATTGACACAACATATAATTGTATATTTTTTTTCAAAATTCTCAAGAAGACATACTTCTCTTTATCCAAATGTTACATTTCAGAAAATTGACTACAAGGAAATTTAACAATTGTGCAATTTTTACGATAAAAATAGCCACTGATGACTAACTTTTCAATAATATGTAATTACAAAAGTAATATTACAATGCAATGCTAGAGACATATTACAATTATTACGTAAATCTACGTGTAATGGTAGAGATGATTTATTTTAAAAAACATGTAATAAAACAGCATATATACTGTGTTAGACATTTTTCATGTGATAATATACCTAAAAAATTCCATGATTATTTAGTAATTTGTGTTTTCACTAATTATTTCTACCCTGCTTTCATCATATGTTAAATATATTAATTTATCTAATCTCTTCCATTCTGCTATTTGATGTGTGCTTTAAACTGATTTAATAAATCATGGGACTCAATATCTAAATTTGGTTTGAAAGACTTTCTGTTTTGTAATACCTGGAATTCCATGCCTATTAGTATTCTTGAAGGTTATCATTGGTTTCATCCCAAATGACACGCGAGAGTCATTTGGGATGAAACTCCATCTACCATCTCATGTAACAACATGAATTAACTATCCAGGTTGGATAATTCAGAACATATACATAATCTTAAGCACTGTACCTCCACACATTGAAATAAATAAATAAGCTTAATATAGGGGGGAGAGAGAGAGAGAGAGAGAAAGAGAGAGAGAGAGAGAGAGAGAGTGTGTGTGTGCGTGTGTGTGTGTGTGTGTGTGTGTGTGTGTGTGTGTAAAATATGATGTGGAGAGAGTTTCACAAATTAATAAGGAAGTTGTTTGGAAAAATAATTTTAGATTTCTTCTTGTTAATTTGTTATTTTAGACAACACAGTTATAGTTTAAAATTGGATAAAATTCTGTTTAATAATATGGGTTGTACATTGCAATTTTAACTTTTTGTGATACTTTAATGTTTGTTCACATTATATCCCAATCAGTTTTACGGTATGTTGCAATAAAGAAAAAAGAATAATATAATCCCATAGATATTCTACTTAGCCTAGTTGTTTAATTTTAAGCATATATGATATTCTGGCAGATTTTAAAGGATTTATACTTTTTTTCAGGGAAGGGGGCATTGCTTTGATAGCAATCACAACAACACTTGGAGCAAAATTCAGCTAAGATACTATGGTATCTTAGTCTTGCTCATAAGGCCGCAGAAACACCTGATAAGACTAGTTTCCAAGAAGGGCCCCCAGGTATAAAAGCATTCTCAAGCACTGTGCTAGATCACAGGAAATAATTATCATGTACAGGCTAAAGTTTGGATTTGAGAAATCCAAGCCATAGCAAAAAAGAAAAAGGGAAGTAGTGGCATTGTGAATGATATGATAGAAAAGAGAATAAATTTGAAAACTGAGAATAAAGATCAAGTCATAAATCATATTTGATGTTAATCTTCAGGCTAGTTAGAGGTTATGAGTAGCCAATAAAGTTCTCTCAAGTAGGGTACCAATTCAGTCACCACCTGTAGTCTGCTCAGGTTGCTATAACAAAATATTATAAAGTGAGTGTCTAAACACAAAAAATTATTTCTCATTATTTTGGAGGTTAAGAAGTGTAAGATTAAGGTGCCAGCAGGTGTGATTCATTCTGAGGTCTCTTCTCTCGGCTTGGAAGCAGCAACCATCTGGTTCTGTGCTCACGTGGGCTTTTCTCAGCACACATTTGCTCTTCCTCTTCCTCTTCTTATAAGACCTAAAGTCTTGTAGAACTAGAACTCTCCTCCTCTTACAAATGCATTTAACTTTATTGTCTAATCATTGTACCACCAAATATAGCCACATTGTGAGTTAAGGATCCTAACGTAAGTTTTTGAAGAACCCAGTTCACCCTACAGCCCCACCTGAAGGGAAAAGAGTCTACTATGAAAAAATGTTAAGTGACGAATGTTATGAAAAGAAGAAATAGCATAGGTAAAATTTAAAGAAATGAATCTGTGGAATATGTTCCAGGGACAGAAGGAAATCCAATTGTGGCTAGAGGAGAAATAAAATAAAAAAAATAATGGAAGGGGATAACACTAAAACATAAACTGGCCCTGCTTACCTTGGAACAGATTAACAGGGCCATCGGTGTTAATCTGATGGAAGCCACTGGAGGCCTGATTTAATTTAAGTTGCTGAGATTTTTGTTTCTTGTTTTTTTTTGTTTTTCAAAATTACATTGGCTGCTTTGTTGAAATGTGTCTATTAAGGAAACAAGAATAGCAGCAGAGAGAGCACTAAGAAATCAGAAGCTGGTGTTCATGTTAGTGCCTAATATTCTCTCGTATTAGCTGAATATTTTTTGACAATGCATCTTTGATATGTTTGTTGACTGAAAATTTATTTTAGAAATCTAGTAACTCTAGTATCATCTAGAAATCCATACAGTCATCTAATTTTTAAAATGATGCAATTATTATGTAGGGTTACTCTTGTTTGAATAAACATCACATCTAGGTATCTGTGAATTCATATCAATGTATTAATGATTCAGACATCTTGCAATGCACTTGAAGCTCTTGTTGAGAAAGTTGCTCAGTTTGGACATATTTAGTAGATCCCTTGATACGGTCATAATACTTAATAGAAACTTTCCTATTTCAAGAGTGAATAGTGGACTTTGAGAAATTCCTAGTACCTGTGAAAGAAGATACCCCTATTTTCTCACTTTTACAAGGAAATGGGGGTTGATATGCAACTGGTTCCCCCTTCCAAACCCAGGGAAGTAAACTGTAAAACAGAATGTTAAAAAACATTCTGAAATGTCGGTTGTTTTTCAAACCTAGAATCAACATCTAACTCCAGTTAGATATTTGTGAAATGGGTTGACCTATCCTAGTACGAAAATAATAAATAAGTAGGAAAAAAAAATGACTGTGTGCTTTGATCAGACAGAAAGAGAACAATTCCTAATGCTAATTTTCTTGTCATGAAGAGGTTAGGAAAATGAACTCTACTATTGCCTACTATTCTGAGTTAGAAACTTGGAAGATAGTAGAGATCAAGGATTGTAGAATTGGTGGAGATCAAATCCTTCCAAAGAAATGTATGTGATGTCATTATATGAAAAACAAGCAGATGATGCAGTCGCATCTCCAAAGGAACCACCAAGACCTGGAGAGACACCAGCCAACAAAGTCTGCTAGGACCTCCATAGAACACACTCCACCAAACACTGAGCCATGAACTAGGTGTGTCACCATTAGGGCCAATAAGAAGGGTCAAGAAACCTGCCTTTACTGCTTTGCGGTTACCCACACACTAAATAACATTTACTACTAACATTGAAGATATTCACATCACTAAGATTAGTGGTATAGAAATCTTTTTCTTTTTCCCCTCCTCTCACCAGTATACAAGGAACAAGCCCCAAGAAGATGGAAGAAATTGAAAGCGAAGAGACAACTCTATGCCTTTAGTCCGGAGCCATATCTCACCTGTTATTTTTTAAAATGAATATGAAGGCCAGGCAAGGTGGCTCACGATTGTAATCTCAGCACATTGAGAGGCCAAGGCGGGTGGATCCCTTGAGGTCAAGAGTTTGAGACCAGCCCGGCCAACATGAGGAAACTCCATCTCAACTAAAAATCCAAAAAGTAGCTGAACGTGGTGGTGCATGCCTGTAATCCCAGCTACTTGGTAGGCTGAGACACAAGAATCCAAGGATCGCTTGAACCGCGGGAGGTGGAGTTTGCAGTGAACAGAGTTTGCACCAGTGCACTCCAGCCTGGAGGACAGAGTGAGATTCTGTTAAAAAAAAAAAAAATGAAATGAAAATTTAATTGATTGTATTGAATTTCAGATCTAAATTACCTTTAAAAAATGGAATCAGATTAAATTTTGTCAAGGAAATATTTTTTCACCAGCAGAGTAGACTTGAGATAGTGTGTCTATCAATAGTTATGAGAAAAAAATAGCACATTTTTATATGTATGGTTTCAATTTGTTGAAAGTCCTTGTGAAATCAGTTAGATGAGTTTACTATGAGGTAGCTCACTAAGTACTAATTGCCTTCATTTTTTCCAACTGCAATCTTTGTACTTATCAATTTTCACAACTAGTATAAATAAATAGCATAGTGGTATAAATAGAATACATTGTGGAATGGCCCCCAGGTATGTTGTTTACCTCCTTTGACAAAAATGAACTGACTTAAAAGAAAATAAGTTATTGTAAACAAAATGTAGCTTAAGAAGCCTTTACCTGCTTGGCTTGTTAGCAGAAACACAATTGCCCAGTAAGAGGACTTGAGGGCTATCATTTAGCCCTCTTCTGGCAGATAAGTCCTTGTACTTTTGAAACACCGTGATTCATTTTTTTGCACTTCTCTGACATCAGTCACTTCAGACACAATGGTGACAACTCCTAGCTCTGAAGCTCTAAAGGAAGGGGGTATATATTTGAATGGTTTCTTCTTTCAAGGAGTGGAGCTGTAAAGGAGGTGGCTAGGAGAAGGAGCTTTGTGGGGCATCGTCATGCAGCATGCATTGCTCTATCAGCAGCCTGTGAGGCACAACGTCTATCACACAGAAATCTGAAAGAGACTCACCAAGGCTAGCTCCTGTTCAGCAGGCTTGCCTCTTTCAGGAAGGACAAAATCAAGAACTAATGGAAGACACAAAAATTAAGCAAACCGTCAATTAAATGAAAACAACATAAAGAAGATGACTGAAAAATTTTAGCAATTATTTTTAAGCATTTTACAAAATACCCCAATAAAGACCCATTCGATTTGTGGATTATTTTAATTAAAAGGTTTTTTATTTTAAAAATAATACCGAGGAAAGCAAACAAATAAAGAGATCACACTGTAGTACAAATACTGCTTTCAGAAGTTTGTAGCTGTGAAAATAAAGTCAAAGAGCATTCAAATCTAACAATGACTTAGTACATTTATTTTAGAGTTCTGAATTACTTAAGCATTAACAAGCTCGCTCCTGGCATTTTAAAAAAATGTAAACATGTATTTTTGAATATCCCTAAAACACAGTAAATGCTTAAATACATGCGATGTGTCATCAACAATACTGTTCATATTTTACTTCTTTAA
The DNA here is from genome assembly GCF_001604975.1 of Cebus imitator. Lineage (NCBI taxonomy): Eukaryota > Metazoa > Chordata > Mammalia > Primates > Cebidae > Cebus > Cebus imitator. The sequence goes on from NW_016107797.1 coordinate 1,447,597, forward strand.
ATAAAATTAATAAATTATTTGCTGTTAATTAAGAATGCGTACTTTAACTGTCCTAAAATTTGAAAAATTGTGAGTCTGCTCATTGTTGTTAATAACAAAAATAGCCATATTTGGGTAAAGTTTTATGCAAAGTACCTTAGAGTTGTTAAAGAAAAGAAACGACAAATTCCTAGGCAAGATAAAACTGTTAGATAGCAAGATGAAGAGTTGGAAGTGATGGGAAAAATCTTTAGGGAGAAAAATTTTAAGGTTGAACTGCTTTCCAGAGTCTATTCACAGATTCCTGAAAAAACGGTTTTCAAGGTAACCTTTGGGAAACACTGCTCTAGTGATTTCTTCAGTGTCTTCTGTGACTATACTCTCCATGGAACTGAAGAAAATTTCACCTAGTCCAGAATGATTTGGGTCAATTAGATGTTATAAGTTATTTTCTTATTTTGCCCAAATGCCTCAATCCTTCTAACATCCCAGCCTCCGGTGCCTGCCCTCTTACCTATCTATAACAGATGAATTTCTTTCTTTTCCTTTTTAGTCTGGAGATCCCTAGAATTAAATGTTCAGTGCATTCCCAGTGCTCTTACTGGAACTTAGTAAAGAGGAACTATTACCTTCAGTCTCCCTGATATGATTGCTCTCTGTATGAAGTCTCAAATTGTATTAGATTTTGTTGCCATATAACATTAGATTATAATGCCTCCCGTGCTCACTCATACCTTATTTCAAACGTAGGATTTTTCGGGGCACTAGTTTTCAGTTAATTCATTTTATGTGCATATATGGATCTGTGTGTGCTTCTTTGTTCTGTTAAAGGTTAAAGTGACTTTATTTTATGTGTTATCTACAAATGCTTCTAAGAAATATATATTTTCTTTCCCTCAGGTGTTCTTTCCAAAACAAAATGACAATTAGTATACTGTCCATATCTCATACGATGACAGAATCATATTAAATGCATGTTAATTTACCTTTCATCTCTTTTGCTTATATTTATAAACTAGCTAAAATATAAATTATGGTAAAAAGCATTACAATCAGTCCTGCTATTTCCTGAAGTCATTTCCAAGTATTTCTTTCTCTCCTTCATAGATAAATTTGTTAAAATAATAATGCCTACTGGCTTATATTATTCATTAATTCATCCAACAAGAATATGTGCACTATTTTAATCAGGATATTAGACTAATAGTAGGAATACATGATAATCCACAAAAATAAAAATAGAATGTTCTAAAATTTACATGAAACCACAGAAGACTTCAATTAGCCAAAGCAATCCTGAGAAAAAAGAACGAAGCTGGAGTCCTCACATGTCAGACTTCAAAATTTACTAGCAAGCTGTATCTAAGACAGCATGGTATATTCATAAAAACAAACACATGGACCGATGGAATGGAATAGAGAACCCAGATACAGATCCATGAATTTGCAACCAACTAATATTAGACTAGGGTACTAGAAATGCAATGGGAAAATGACAGACTTTTCAATAAGTAGTCCTGAGGAAACTGCATAAATGTATGCAGGAGAACAAAGCTAGACTCCTGTATCTCACCAGACACAAAACTCAAATCAAAATGGATTAAACACTTAAACCTAAGACCTGAAACTATGAATCTAGTAAAAGAAAGCATTGGAGAAACACTGGAGGACATTGGCCTGGGCAAAGATCTTTTGTGTAAGACCATAAAAGCATAGGCATCCTAAGAATAGACAATTTCGATTACATCAAGCTAAAAAGATTTTGCAGAGCAAACAACCAACAAAATGTAGAGAAAACCACAGGATGTGGGAACAAAAAGTGCAAAAGTATTAATTTGACAAGGGATTAATAACCAGAATATGTGAGCAGCTCAAACAACTCAATAAAAAATAATAATTCCATTAAAAACGGGCCAAAAATCTAGACATTTTTCAAAAGAAGGCATACAAATGGCCAAGTTTATGAAAGATGCTCAACATTACTAATCATCAGAGAAATACAAATAAAAGCCATAATGCAGTACCATCTCAATCCAGTTTAAAGGACCTATATGTAAAACACAGATAATAACACACTGGTAAGAATGTGCAGAAAGGGGAACTCTTGTACATTGTTGGTAAAAGTGCAAATCAGTACAGCCACTATGGAGAACAGTATAGAGGTTACTCAAAAAACTAAAAATAGAACTGCTGTATGATATAGCAATTCACCACTGGGTATATACCCCAAAGAAAGGAAATCAGTCCCTCAAAGAGATGTCAGCACTCTCATGCTTATTGCAGCACCTCACAATAGTCAAAATATGGAATCAACTTGAGTACCCATTTATGGATGAATGAAGAAAATGCAGTATGTATACACAATGGAATTTATTCAGCTATCAAAAAATAAAATCTTGTCATTTGCAGCAACATAGATGGAGCTGGAGACCATTATGTTAACTGAAATGAACCAAGCACAAAAAGGCAAATATCACAGGTTCTTACTCATATGCTAAAAAAGTGTGTCTCATGATGATTGGTGGTTCCCAGAGGCCAGGAAGTACAGGGGTAGGGGGTGATAAAGGCAAAAAAGGGCTATAATAGATAATTACCACTGAACTCTAAACTTAAAAATGCCATAAATGGTAAAAATAAAATAAAATAAAAATAAGACAACCAAGACAAAATCTCTACCCTTAGTAAAGTTAAAATTTAGTGAAAAAAGTTGACTAATATCATAAAGTAGCTCTTTGAGATATTAATCTTTTTTTCTGTTTTATATAATTAATCACCATACTGGTTTCCAATAACACATATCAAATTGCCATAAATTTAGTGGTTTAAAAAATATATTTTTATAATCTCATATTGGCTGTAGGTCAGCAGTCTAGACACTGTGTAGTTGGGTTTTCTGGCCTCATTTTCACAATGCTAAAATCAAAGTGTCAAATCAAGCCACGTTCTCATCTGGAGATCAAGATTATCTTCCAAGCTCACTAACTTTTGTCAGAATTTATTTCCTCGAAGCCATGGGTTGGAAACCCTATTTTCTTGTTATCCACTGAAGGTCACTCTTAAGTCTCAGAGGCAACTCACAGTTGCCTGTCACATGGCCCTCTCTACAACGTGATAATTTTCTTATACGACGTCACCAAAACATAATTTAAAGCAGCTTCAAATCTCTATATGATTATACTTTCTAAAATATAGGCCCTCTTTGAAGAGGTCCACTTGATTAGGTTAGCTCCCAACTACCCCACACACATATACTCAAGGACTGGACGTTATACAAAGTGTCTGAAAAAAACAGCAGGAATTGTGAGGACCATCTTAAAATTCTGCTTGTTTTCCTAAGAAGATTGTTAATTGCTTTTTGTTTTTGTTTTATCTCCCTTCAAGGATTGTTAACAAAGATTTGTGGAACAGGAGGAAAAATTGAGAGACACCTAAAAGTTTATCCCTACCAGAGTCCTAGAGTAAATGGAATTCTTGAAGTTCTTGAAGACCAAAATGTCAAAGTTTAGAAGGGCTGCAAGTGTTCCAATTTGAAGAAAGAAAATGTTTTGAGTGGTTTTTGAGGCAAGAGAGAGACAGTGGTTATGTGGCTTCAGTAATTGGTGGGATATGACCCTTGTAAGGTATCAGGTAATCAAGGCTGAATGAGCTGATAGGAGAGACTGAATTTCAATTGTCAGACTTCCATCCTCAGTCAACCCACGACTGTCCAGGCTTGGCAGAGTCAGCAGAACCTCTCTCAATGAGAAGATCAGCAGTGACCACTGCTGACTAAGAAAAGGGCTTGTCATTGAATGTGTTTGATCTCATGAGAATCTTGTAACTTTGGGGAGGCAGATGTTCCTTCTTAACAGGTCTAGGGTTGGATTTTCCCTTGAGGGGAAAACTGAAAACTTTGAATGGACAATCCAGTTTAAAGAATACATTTTAAAAAAAGGATGAGGAACTTCTTGTTACATTTCATAGAGTAAAATGCCTCCCCATTATATATGAAAACAGAAAACTTGTAACTCAGTGTGATAGTGGTTCTAATACACGAATGCATAAAACATTCGCAAGTATGGAAGAGCTCTGTCTAAACAAGCAGGAAGCTGGACGTGTCCTCCAGAAGGAAATAACAAATCTGAGTTTTAAAAGTATGAGATAAAGAAGAAATCAAGGTGGAAATAGAAGCAGTGAAGTAGGGAAAAGAGGTATGGGGATCTGATGTTCTTATATTTACAGGTGTAGATATAAAAGTTCAAAAAGGTATGACAAGAAGACATGGAGAAATGGTGACATTAAGATTGGCATTCCATGTTTATGCGTTTTTCAGAATAGACTCTGCCTAGAGATAATCATTACATAAACAGATACTCCCTTAACCACTTCCTTTTTAAAAGAAAGATTTTGAAAAGCTTAAGTGGTGAAGGCTTGCATGAATTTCTTATTAATATGTACCAGTGGGAAATATTGTCTTATCAATAAACATGTTAATTGGGCTTAGTTGACAGTTGAGAGAGAAAGTTATATAATAGGGGTCACAAACTTGAAAGCCTACAGGGGCCATGCTGATAGTGTAAATGGGAGAAACAACCTAAATCCAAGCATAATACAAAAGAGGCTGCAAGAGCTTCTGAGAACTGGAGACTGAGTAACCTTTCCAGAGGGGTAGCTTCTATTCAGCCCTTGTCAATTACTGTCATGCCGAAAGGCCAAGTTAACAGTGCTACAGTTTCAAACTGCTTCTGAAAAAAGTTGCAAATGTAGATTTAAGTATTGATATGGTTGCACTAGGCAAAATATCTAAGAAATGGAGCCAATAGTATATGTACTCTGCTGTAAAACAATAGAATATGATATAATTCTCATGAATTGAGGAGAGTGATGAGTTTGGAGTAAGGTAAAGCAAAGGGGAAGTAATCTGAGAGAGATATTGATGAGGAGAGGAGGACAAAATAAATACACTTTACAAAGTCTAAAAATGTGTCCAGTATTGAAACTGCTTTAAAAAAATCTATTATAGGCTTCAATGAAACTCAAGTTTTCTCTACCAACTTGTCAATGGATCACATTGCAATTCTGTTGGATAAGTGACAGTGAAATCTATTTCATCTCTGATCAAATCTAAACACAGTGACGGCTGAAGTGCTTTCTAGGAGCTATCTCTTCCTCTGAAAAAAGCAGAACTGGAGTATTGCATCTACCAAAATTTTGAGAATGCTAACCATTTATTGTGTGTGCCTGAATATGTGTGTGTCCACACATGCACATGTGTTTATCTTTTATTCCTAATTCTCTTGGGCAAAATTTAACCATATGTTTATGCATATTAAATAATATAGGTATATTTTATCTCTTACTCTGTTGTGACTACACATGCTATGGAGAAAAAGCAAAACAAATAATCTGTGCTTTTAAGCTGAAGTCTATTTTGATGGCCAGAGTAAAAGTAAGATTTGTTTCCTTTCTTGTGTCCAAATTATAGAAGCATTTATTTGCCTGATTAAACATAAATCTTTAAATTTTAGGCATTAATTATTTGCGTCATAACAGAGTAATTCAGAGGAAGTATCAATGATGACTCAGAGTTATTAAAAATACAAAAAAAGTAAGGCTGAATAAGTTAGGTCTAGTTGGAAAATGGTGGTATTTGGATTAGAAAATCATGTAGTTTTCTTTCACAGAAAGATGTTTTATATATATTTGTACATATATATGTACATATATATAAAATTCTAATTTAATGTATGCATATATATGTATATATATGTATTTTATATATAAATATATATATATACATATGTATGTACATATATATATATTTGTCACACACTACACTTTTTCAGGAAAGTCAGAGAAAGATGATTTCGGAACTTCCAGGATGGATCCTTGAAAAGATGATATTGGAGAACTGCATTTATGTCAAAGAGAACTTTCTCTCTCAGCTGAACCAGCCATGTTGCTCTGTACAGCAAATTTACTGGAAATTTACAGCAAATTTTCTTTGCCTCTTCTTCTGCCTCCGGTGATGTTGAAATCCTTCCTTGTTTAATTCTCTCTTTTCTCACATTAATTCAGTTATACATCTCACTGCTAAGTTTGAAAACAGTCTATTTATCAACATACTTTTTAAAGAATTCTTTTTAATAAACTATATTTCAGGTTGTATAAATAGTTTGATACTCTTCCACAGATTTCAACGGATTTCCTATCATGGAAGGAGAGTATGTATTTTAAAGAAAATGGTGACAGACATGACAATGTATCATTAAAAAATTTAAAAGACAACGACTCTCTCTAAGAAATAATATTTTGCTTCCATTATGTAATTAGATTTTCTGATATCAGTATTTTTCAAATTAAGGGATTCAGAAAAGTGAAGAGGGACAAAGGGAAACAAGAGTTTCAAGCAAGTGAAAGTATGGCTGTAGGAGGGGGTGGGGTTGTGGGAAACTCTGCGCTCACCTATCTCTGCCCAGTGGTTTTCTTGTTAATTCCATAGTAGCTTCTGGAACTCCCCAGTAGAAACAGATGTTCAGCACCACTACCCCATTGTTATACTGCGGATATTACAGATGATTCACTAAGCATGCAGAAAACTTGGTTAAACTTCTGGCTTTGAGATTCTGCCTGCTCCCTCTTGAGACTCTAAGCTTGATAGAAATCGCAGCCCAAGCAATAATTGCCCTCAGCTGTTTTCATCTGTCTTACATGCATGAAGTTCCATGGTCTAGCTTGCTGTCTCATACAGTGAAAGTGACTTTAGCGACCATAATCTCAAGAGGGGTATCTTAATTCCCAGCTATGCCACAGATACTGACCTCCTGGGCACTCTTTTCTGCCTCAGGTCTTGCAGTCCAGCTGGTCTCAGGGGTTAGCCCTACTTTGTTGAGTTTCTGTTTTATTTCTGATCTCCTAGGATTTTATCTTATATTAGAGTATGGTCTTCTCTTTTCCTCTTATTAAATAATGTATTTATTTTACTATATGCTAAGTGGTAAGGAGGATTTAAATTACATCTTAAAAACATCTGAACTAAAAGCTGTTCTTGCTTTTATGATAGATAACTGCGAAAAAGTTCATTGATTTTCTTTGTTATCTTGGAAGTATGTCTTTAAATAGAAGGACTATCTCAGATGCATGCGACTTTCATTAACTAACTATATGTAAGATAGTTTCAGGGCAAGGTGATTTGTTAAAACTGGGCCTTTCCATAAATAAAAGCAAGTGAACATAGCATATAATACTATATGTAATCCTAAAAATATTAAATTTCTCTATAAAGTCTGTTTTTCACAATATTAATAGTATTAAGAGAGTGGGTAGCCATTTAAAAAATTAAACATACCTCATGGCAACCACTGCCGATTGCATTCTGCTCTTCCTTAGAGTAAGAACCCTGACAAAATTTTGGGTACCAATGTGCTCAGGTAGAAAACTGCACCTACAGGCATCCTTGCAGATAGTGATGGTCACATGACATAGAAACATTGAAATGTAAGTGCAAATCTCCTGAGTAAGGCTTCTGGGAAGGGTATTTTTTTCCTGACAAAAAGAAAATTATCAATCATCTTTGCCATTTACCCTTATCCCTCTTTGTGACTGGTACAGAGGCTCAATGCCTGTAGTGTAGCTACCATCTTATAACCATAAAGGTAAAAGATGCAGGCTAAGTATAGTGGAGAAGAAAGATAGGAGTCTGGGACTTTGAGCAACAACTCCAATTCTGTTAATACTTACCTTCCATCTACTTGTAAAATGAAAAAGACAAAACTAATTATCCATTTGTACCATTTGCCTTTTTTGTCAGGTTTCTATTACAGGCAGCTGAACTCCATCCTAATTAGCCTATGCTTTTATTATGATCCACTTCAATAAGGCCAAGCTTTCATTCAATATCTTTTTTTTATTCTTCCTTTTTTTTTGAGACCGAGTTTTCTCTGTCTCCCAGGTTACAGTGCAGTGGCACAATCTCAGCTCACTGCAACCTCTACCTCATGGGTTCAAGCAATTCTCCTGTCTCAGCCTCCCAAGTAACTGGGACTACAGGCACAGGCCACTACACCCAGCTAATTTTTGCGTTTTTAGTAGAGATGGGGTTTTACCATATTGGTCAGACTAGTCACTAACTCCTCAATACCCTTTCTTTATGTACAGCTTTATGTATGTCACCATAATGAGAGTTGTAATTTTATGTATAAATACTATTACTATGAAAATGATCAAATACATTTAAATTTTATAAATATTTACTCAGAATATAGGTTGAAGTAGTGATAGGGCAAAAGGCTGATCTTTAAAAGTGTGTGCTTTCTTTGTCTCTTGTAGCATGACATCAGAAAATGACATCAGAAAAATGTTGTAGTAGATAAGGAGGTGCACTTCCAGATCTCTTTTCAAGACAAGACTGGTGCACAGTTGAAGGGAGCAGGCAGCACACACCCTACAGCTGTGAGGTCCTTCAGGGAGGGAATGCCTTAGCTGCAGAGATCTCAACATCTACTATTGCCCATACCTAGCGAGTAACAGATGAGTGGGATGTGTATGGTACAGACATTTGGGTTTGAGACAGGACAATCTTACAGGCTCCCCATCAGATGAATTAAGGGTTTGTTGCAGCTCAACATCACCATTTATTTTCTCTTATTTCCATAGGTATTACTCTCTAGTAATCATTTTACACCTTAAATAGCACCTCAGGATCTGCTTCCAGCTTGCAATAGGTGGTATTGGAAGTGACCCAAGAAAGTAGATGATAAGATGAGGTTTCATAGCTGGATGCCTAACCACCTGATTGGCAGAACACTAGAACTAATGGTAGATGGAGCACAGGCAGCTGCTGGCACAGTATGGCAGTCCAATTGTTAAAACTACCAGCAGTGATGAATTGGGAGACTATTCTTGTAGGACAGAGTTCGTTAGCCCACGTGATCTGTTAGACATTTGACATGTTGGATACAGTGGCTATAAGAATAAGGTTCTGGATGGTTTTTGCTATGTGGTTTCCTACAAAAACACACTATGGAACTGAGGCTGAGTAATGGGCAACTGAATGACAGGTGTGAAAGCCAGGGGCGTCCCTGGTTGCATTCAAGGATGTCATATCCTTTAGAACAGAGCAAAGAATGGGAACCATAAAAAATTGATAGGGACTTTTTTTTTTTCTACTTGGAGCTCTCTTCCAAGAGACAAGACTTAATATCATGGTGAAGCCCCCAGGAAGTGATGTCAATTCATTACTAAAATGGCTCCTAAATGCATGGGGAAAGTGATGGTAAATTTCACTGAGTGAATTGAAATGCCAGAATTGTCATGACAAAAAAACAAAAGATGGAATTATGATACTGTTTGGCTACGTCCCCACCAAAATCTCAACTTGAATTGTATCTCCCAGAATTGCCATGTGTTATGGGAGGAACCCAGTGGGAGGTATTGAATTATGGGAGCCAATCTTTCCCATGCTATTTTCATGATAGTGAATAAGTCTCACAAGATCTGATGAGTTTATCAGGAATTTCTGCTTTTGTTTTTTTCTCATTTTCTCTTGCCACCACCATGTAAGAAGTGCCTTTCACCTCCTGCCATGATTCTGAGGCCTCCCTAGCCCATGTGGAACTGTAGGTCCAATTAAACTTCATTTTCTTCCCAGTCTCTGGTATGTCTTTATCAGCAGTGTGAAAATGGACTAATACAAATTTAAAACTTCAGGAAAAGAGGCATGTTGAAGTTGTACACTATATATGGCCAGAGACACATTACACAATTATGACTCACTGGAAGATCCAGAGACAACATCATTTACCCAGTTAATGAGAAATGTTCTGGTAAAGAGGCACAGGGATCAATTAAACGGTTTAGTAATGGTTCTTCTCTGTAGCCCAGGGGAGAACTGGGCTATGTTGGATGGACAGTGGTCCTAGTTTTAGCACTATATGCTCCACATCCCAGGAAACCCCTCAGTTCTGGAAAACCTCAGATCGTTGGTCACCCAAGTTAATATTAAACCCTGTTATAGAACTTAGCTTAAAGACAGCATGATAAAGATAGAATTCTGAATCACAGTACAAGTGGATGCATTTAACTTTTAGAAGTTGGGGCAGGAGGAGGTGTCACAATTATTTCAACAACCTCCAAGGTCAAAATGCCAACCAAAAAGTGTGGCCCAGATAGCGCTATAGAGATGCTTGATAAATAAGTGTTCCTTCAGGGAAGATGATAAGGGTAACACGGAGCAGGAAAAAGTCAAGGATGAATGGCTTGGTAGATGAAGGCTATTCTCCCAATTAAAAGTTGTGCTTTCTTGTGTGGTTTCCACAACATAGCCATTTGACCAGCCTGTAATCCATCAACCCAGGAGCAGGTTGGGTACTTATAAGGATTCACCCTACAGCAATGTAGCAAGTGTAAAAGCTAATGACTCTTCCAGTTATTCCCTAAAAGGGATATGTAACCATTTATACAGACTAGACTACTGCGCACTGGGATGCCCAGTGTGTGAATACCCAGACATTGTGCAGATTGATGGACACTGGATCTGAGAAGTTATTGTTAACCAGAGTCCTAGAGCATTATCATGCACCTTTAGGGTAGGGGTATATGAGGCTGGGGAAATAGATATATAATTGGGACTGACATATTTGGCAATTGGCACAATTCCAAAATTTGATTTTTAGTCTATAGGGCAAAGGCTATCATAATGAGTAAAGTTAAGCAGAAGCCTTTATAATTATTCACATTCACCTATGATCCTAGTCAAATAGACATTAGTTGAAATTAGTTCCACCCTTCAGAATCCAAACAACTATGAGTAGTAGCATCTGCCATTTGTCTCTTTGATTCAGCATTGTGGCCCTTACAGAAATGAGATGTACCCTGGATGTTGATTGTAGATTATTACACACTCAACCAATTGTAGACCTGATCCCAGCCATTGTACTTTTGCCAAAACAAATGTTTTACATCTTCAAATACATAGTATGCAACCAACAATTTTCCAACTGAACCCTTTTCCATCATTATCAGAAGAGTATTAAGTAGATAATTGAATGTTCATGTAAAACAGACAATATGTATTTCCATATTTTCCCTAAAGCTATGTTCATCTCCTGCACTCTGTTGTAATATAGAACAAAGTGACTTGGGCTGTCTGAATATCTAGGAGAACATCAAATTGATTTTGCATTGATGACATTGTATTGATTGGGTAGGATGAGCAAGACTTGGACAGATGGGAGCCCTTGGTAGGACACATTACTCTAGAGCTTGGGAGATTAATCATGTGAAAAACAGGAGTCTGTTCTATTCATAAAATTTTTAAAGATCTGTTGTTCAGGGACATGCAAAGAAATAATATTCAATGTAAAAGACAAATAATTATACCTTACATTGCCTGCCACAAAGAAGAAAGCATAATTCCTGGTGGGCTTCCTCAGATTCTGAAGATAGCAAATTTCATACCTAGGAATATCTGGTTTGTTCACTGATACATCTTCTCTGACTAGAAAAGCTCTATTTCCATAGTAGGTACCAAATAATTTTTGGTTTAATACTTATGTCAGTTTAAAAAAAACTGTCTGGAACATATATATGTTTCTACATTTCCATAGCCACTACTGTAGGCCAAGCATGTCCAACCCATGGCCTACAGGAAGCATGTGGCCCAGGATAGCTTTGAATGTGGCCCAACACAAATTTATAAACTTTCTTAAAACATTATGAGGTTTTTTTTTTTTTTTTTGCAATTTTTTCAGTTTATCATTTAGCTACCATTAGTGTTAGTGTATTTTATGTGTGGCCCAAGACAATTATTCGTCTTCTAAAGTGGCCTAGGAAAGCCAAATGATTAGAAACCACTGCTCTAGGCCAAATATATTTCATTGCACCTCACCAACTGGTATACTTTCCAAACTTAGATCCTCCTTCCCTTCTTCCTTCTACATCTACACCCATTTCCTACACAAATTCCACAGTCATCCTTTAATCCCCAAGTTATTTACAATTTCGTTTCTAATCTTCCAAGACCTTTCTATTTCTTCTAGAATAGTGACAAAACCATAAATTACCCTATAAAACCCCATAGTCAGATTTTAGTCTATTTCTGTCTCTAAATTCTAGCCCTATTCTCTCTGATCCTCATTAAAATAGTAAATCTTTTGAGAAGTGCTGAAATGTATAAACTCTTTTAATTTTAAAACTAACACTTCTCAAACTTGTTGATTATAATCCCTTTATCATGGAATATCTATTAACCCCTAAAAATTTTTTTTAAATGCTGGATTTTTTTTTTTTTTTTTTTTGACGTAGTTTTGCCCTTGTTACCCAGGCTGGAGTGCAATGGTGCGATCTCGGCTCACCGCAACCTCCGCCTCCTGGGTTCAGGCAATTCTCCTGCCTCAGCCTCCTGAGTAGCTGAGACTACAGGCACGTGCTACCATGCCCAGCTAATTTTTTGTAGTTTTAGTAGAGACGGGGTTTCATCATGTTGACCAGGATGGTCTCGATCTCTTGACCTCATGATCCACCCGCCTCGGCCTCCCAAAGTGCTGGGATTACAGGCTATCTACAAGATTGAACAATGGTTAGTACTGATAATGAAAGGAGATGGACGTGGTTGTATGAAGTAGCTCAGAGGCTTTATTTATAGTATATGTCAGAATATGCTTAATATTCTTACTGGCCATCCATCACAGATGCATGTGTGTCATTATGGTACAAACATGACTTGAGAGCTTTATGCATGTATTTAAATTATTTTAAGATTATTTTGGTAAAATTTAACACACACAGTTTTTGAAAATTTTGTTTCCATTACAAGCTCTCCTAAAGTCTCTTTAACCTTTTTGCTTATTCCTTATTTAGAGCCGATATCTTCTTTTTAGGGCCCAAGGCCCTGGAGAATATAGTGTATATTTGGATTCCTCAGAATGACTGAAATCAAGTAGAGTATTATTGATATTATCGATAAAGTTAAAAAGCAAAGCATGATGCTGACATTTGTAGAAAACCATTGCCTATAGACAGGTGTGTAAAGATTTTCTATTTTTAGCAGAGTAAAATCATAATATCATACTTGCTGCTCAAGAGGATTATAAGGTTTTGCCCTCCAATGGCATATTAAGGATACAAGAAGCCTGAATTTTAAAAACTTTTCCAAAGTAGGTCATTATTGTATTGTGATAAATAGCATTGTTTTACTGAATTTTTCTGAAAGCTTACAGTTATCATTCCTTTTTAAAAACTGTCTACAGTAAAGCATGGCTGTGCTTATATTATAAAAGTTATGGGACGTGGCTCCTGTAGGCTTTGAGGTCCTCCCGAATCATGAAACATTTATTATCTTTCTCTTTTTCTCTGCTTTTTCATACTTTAAACAATTTTCTCTCATGCTTTTTACATTTTTTCTTGTCATCTATTCAAATATATGAATCTTTCTCCAGAACTTTTCGTATTATACTACAAATATTCTATATTCTTTCACAGCAGTACATAATCACATATTGATCTTGATTCATTTCTTACATCTAACCTCTTAGCTAAAGGCTAACTTACCTAATTGGAAAAAGCAAAATGCTCATTGCCACAAATAATTTAGATTGACAGGCTATTCATTTGATAAAGCCAGAATGATGGAGATGGGTCATAAATTGTCCAAAGCAGAAACAATATTTTTACTTTTTAAATCTCTGTATATTATATTAATATTCTCTTAATGGTCGAAATCTGATTACTACAACTTAGATGTATGCAAATATCAATATTTCTATGACATAAACAAATATTTTAGGTGTACCCATTGATTTTGACAATGATAGAGATATAATTAATTTTAATTTATTTATTCTTTTGTTTTATTTCTGTTTTAATTATCAATACAATTTGGATGGCCTATGTAAGAAAATTCAAGAATCAACATTTGGTCATAATTAAAAGCTCCCTTTCTGGGTTTTCACTACATTTGAAGGACTCTTTCTCCCCTCTGTCTTACTGGCCCATCTCCTGGATGAAACCAGGACAACATAGGAATATCTTGTGGGCACACACAGTGGTGATGAGATTCACAGCTGGTTGTGTGGTTTTACTTAGTGACTTTCTCTGCTAGTGTCCTTATCATATCCCAGCTATGAGTGGTGTTCTTCCCTATAAAAAAGAAGTTCTGGTTGTATCTGTAGATTTTGCCAGTCAGAAAGCTATCATTATTACTATTTTTTATATATGTGTGTATACATATAAATAGCTCATAATTTTATGTTTTGAAATCTTTCTAATATATTTATGGCTACAAATATCATACCATGCTCTGTTTTACCTTTATACCACAAGTGTTTGTGTATTATCTTTCAAGTAACAATCAGCTTTGAAATTCAACTGTGCTTTTTAATTTTACTGTTCATAATTGAGAACTCTTTATATTGGAACATATAATGAATTATTATTTGTCCTTTACTTATTTTACTTAAATTTATTTCTGTATTTCACACCCACAGATGTCTTAATTGTAATTAACGTATATTAAGATCTAAAATTTCTATTTAGCACTTTTGCAAAACTATTGTTACATTTTTATGGTTTTCAATGGTTGATGGAAGTATTTAATATTGCCTTTACCTATTGAATAAAAAATTAGTTATTTAAAAGCTAATTGTCTGATAATTCTAGTATCTCAATCCATTGATTATGAGACAGATACTGTACTTAAAGAAATTGTAGAAATAATTTGAGGTCTGGTATGATGTTATCTTGCTTTAGGGAAGATTACCATTTGCTTTGACAAATGCTTAAAGTCAGTAACAAGACAATCTCTCTGTCAGGGGTTGAAATTATCTGGGTTACACTGGTCAACATAGTGAATTCCTGTCTCTACTAAAAATACAAAAAATTACTGGGCATGGTGGTGGGAGCCTGTGATCCCAGCTACTTGTGAGGCTGAGACAGGAGAATCGCTTTAACCCAGAAGGCAAAGATTGCAGTGAGATCACACCACTGCACTCCAGCCTAGGTGACAGAGTGAGACTCCATCTCAAAAACAACAAACAATAAAAGTAAGTTTCAGCAATCCCATTACTGGGTATATATGCAAAGGATTGTAAGTCATTCTACTATAAAGATGCATGCACATGTATGTTTATTGCAGCACTATTCACAATAGCAAAGACTTGGAACCAACACAAAAGTCCATCAATGACAGGCTGCATAAAGAAAATGTGGCAAATGGACACCATGGAATACTATGCAGCCATAAGAAAAGGATGAGTTCATCTCTTCTGCAGGGACATGGACAAAGCTGTAAACCATCATTCTCAGCAAACTAATACAGGAACAGAAAACCAAATACAGCATGTTCTTATTCATAATTGGAAGTTGAATAATGAGAACACATGGACACAGGGAGGGTAACAACATACACTCTGGCCTGTTGGGAGCTGGGGGCTGGGGACTAGGGGAAAGATAGCATTAGGAGAAATCCCTAATGTAGATGACAGGTTGATTGGTGCAAGAAACAACTATGGCATGTGTATACCTATGTAACAAACCTGCACGTTCTGCACATATATCCCAGAACTTAAGTATAGTGTAAAAAAAAAGAGTGGTAACTATAAAAAAAAGAAAGAAAGAAAGAAAGAGAGAAGCTCTTCAAGTAGAAGCTGTACCCAAGCTAAAAAAGTAGATTTAGATATCAAAAGATACCTCATGTTAGTTCCTACTTACAGTATAGAGTATTATTCATATTAGAAAAATTAAAATCATATTTTGAACTTAATTTTTGGATCTTGAATAAGAATACAGTTCTGAGTGCTCAGTAACATTTTAGTCTAATTTGAGTGTATTTATGTCTGTTTTTATATATTGCTACTCAGGTAGATAGATATAAAACAGAGCGTGAAGCATAGATTATGCATGTATAAAGAGATAGACAATGAAGTGAAATAATTTTTCAATCCTTTAAAGCAGGGGTCTCCAATTGCTGAGCCAGGTACAGGTACTGGTTTGAAGCCTGTTAAGAACTGGTCTGCACAGCAGGAGGTGAGTGGTGGGTGAGCTGGCAAAGCTTCATATGTATTTACAGCCTCTCTCTATGGCTGACATTACAGCCTGTGCTCAGCTCCTGTCAGATCAGTGGTGGCATTAGATTTTCATAGGAGGGAGAACCCTATTGTGAACTGTGCATGCAAGGAATCTAGGTTGCCTGTTCCTTATGAGAATCTAATGCCTGATGATCTGTCACTGTCCCCCATCACCCCCAGATGTAACCATCTAGTTGCAGGAAAACAAGCTCAGGACTCCCACTGATTCTACATTATGGTGAGTTGTATAATTATTTCATTATATATTATGATGTAATAATAATCAAAATAAAATGCACAATAAATGTGTTTGAATCATCCCCAAACCATCCCCCTAACCCAAGTCCACAAAAAAATTGTCTTCCAAAAAAACTGGACCCTGGCACCAAAAAGGTTGGGGACTACTGCTTTAAAGGCTTAAAACATATTGCAAATATCCCAACTCATATTGAACAATTATATGTGAAAAATTTAACACTATAAGGGCCAAATTTTTCAGACTTATTTAGCAATGCTTCCAGAGCATTGTGCAACTTTTTTTTCTTCTATGTTCCCTATCTAGTGTTGAGACGAAATTCAAACACCTGATGCTTAGCGGAAGACGGGCGACAGAAATTTAAAGCATTATGTTGAGAACGTAGGACATACTGGCTCCCACAAGTAGAAAACAAAAGATAACAT
Source organism: Cebus imitator (assembly GCF_001604975.1). NCBI lineage: Eukaryota > Metazoa > Chordata > Mammalia > Primates > Cebidae > Cebus > Cebus imitator. Next base: position 1,464,297 of record NW_016107797.1, read on the forward strand.
CTGCTATTCCTATTTTCCAATTCTATCTATTCTTTTGTTAATACAATCCTTTACAATATTCATCTTCCAGAAATAATTTCCACACCAAGTAATTTGCATATTTTTATGCACTATCAACATTTCTTGTTTTAATTCTGAGCTGCCCTAGAAATTATTGACATGCAATTCATTGTGTTGGTGTTTGTTTCTACTTAAGTGGTTTACTAGATTAATTTCTTCTTATAACATGAAGTTCAAATGATCCTCTCAGCACATTATAGAGAAATTCATATTGAACAAATATTCTTCATCCTTCCTGCTTTTGTTTTCTTCTAGCCATCAATACCTACCAATAAGCTCTTAACACCTCTTCATTTATTATTCAATTTGCCTTCACATTATCTTTACTGTCTGGTGCCACCCTTGTTGAGATGCTTATTCCCTCATAATGGACTGTATTAATTGCCTTGTAACTCAGTCTCTTTCTTTCTCCTGTCTATGAAATACAATGCAGGCAAATTAATCTTTCTAAAATATTATTTTGATCACGTCACTCCATCTTCACTGATTTTTCATTGTCTACCAAAGACAGTAGAGATTTGCTTGCCTGGTATTCCATTTTTATCACATTGAATAAAATGGTTTTATAAATTTTATTCATGCAACCAAAATTTGTTATGGGACACACACAGTGATGGATTCTGGCTCTCCAAGATGATAAAATAAAATTGCTGTTCTTAACATTTTTACCGTATTTTGAGAGAAGTAGACGTACATAGTAGTAACTTTTAGGTTATAAGGGCAAGTCCAATATTATAAATAAAGAGAATAATTAATTCCATCTCAAAAGACTAAAAATTATGAAAAATTTGACTTAACCCTGCATTTTCACAGTTGGGGAAGGTTAGTGCATCTTACTATTTCCCTGTATATAATTTAAATAGAACATCTCCTTTTCCATACATTCATTTTATTATTCTAAAAATTTACTGTTAACAATGTTACCTTTAAATGGAATAATATTTTCTTACTCTATCTCTGTAGAAATTATTTTTCTGTACCATTGTCCATGGCAGTTAATCTGCTTTACATTTTCCAACTTTACAGTGAATTCTTAGGACAATGTCGTGTTTTTAATGAGTACTCAATAGAGTAAGTGTTGAACAAATTTAAAACGTGTAAAATGAGGTCTCCTTAGAGTTTTAATTTGCATTTCCTTGATTACCAAAAGAATATACCTTTGTATATATTTTTATCCTCCAGTAGTGTTTTCTGTTCTGGAAAACAAAACAAAAAGAAAAACCTCCTTGGCCGGGCGCAGTGGCTCATGCCTGTAATCCCCAGCACTTTTGGAGGCCAAGGCGGGCAGATCACCTGAGGCCGGGAGTTCAAGACTAGCCTGACCAAGATGAAGAAACCCCGTCTCTACTAAAAACACAAAATTAGCCGGGCATGGTGGCACATACCTGTAATCCCAGCTACTCAGGAGGCTGAGGCAGGACAATTGCTTGAACTCAGGTGGCGGAGGTTGTGGTGAGCTGAGGTTGCGCCGTGTCACTCTAGCCTGGGCAAGAAGAGCAAAACTCTATCAGAAAGAAAGAAAAAAAGAAGGAAAGGAAGGAAGGAAGGAAGGAAGGAAGGAAGGAAGGAAGGAAGGAAGGAAGGAAGGGTGGAAGGAAGGACAAAGAAAGGAAGGAAGAAGAAAGGAAGGAAAGAAAGAAAAGAAAGAAGGAAAGAAACAAGGAAGGAAGGAAAAAAGGAAGGAAGGAAGGAAGGAAGGAAGGAAGGAAGGAAGGAAGGAAGGAAGGAAGGAAGGAAGGGAAAGGAGAAAGAAAGACCTCCTCATATCATTTGTTAATTTTCTCTTTTTTTTTCTTACTGATATATGACATTGCTTTAACAATTTGAACACAAAATATTTGTTTATTACATATTACAGCTATCTTTTTTCTCCAGCTTTACATATTTCAGAGTGGAGTTAGATAAGCAGAAGTTCCATTTACTTTAGCAATACGTTTCCTTCTCAGCTAAGTCTCTTTAAATATTTTCTCTCATTCATTCTCTTTATTACCTAATTCTGATTTAATGTATCCCATACTTCAGTTTATTCTTCATGTTTCTGATCTTGTCTTGCATAACTTTTATCTCCTTGTTTATCTTTGTTACTTTTAAAGTAATTTTTATATCTATCTTCAGGTTTACTAGCTGGGTTTCATCCTTGTTTAATCTGCTGTTTAAACATTTTTTTTTTTCTTTTACATTTCAATTGCTAAGGAGTTTCCAAGCTTATCTAAATTTGATGGAATAAGCACATTCTACCCTGCCTTTCCCACTGAATACAACCATTAAATATGAATTTACATGGAACTATATTATGGTGATAAACAGTAAACGGCAGCAGATGCATCAGAGAAGACCAGAATGTAGAGTACCAACAAGCTGGCATGGAATTATCAGAAGGGGGAAGAAATAGACAGAAAAAAGAGATGAAATATTTAAATAAGTAACAAAGAAATGTTAGAGCTTTCTAATGGAAGGTTTCACCAAGTTTATAGTAGGACAGATTTGAAAATAATATAGTTCTAGGTACAACCTTGAAAATATAAATGTAGATTCTTGTAAATTGCCAAAGAAATTCACCTGTAGCAGAATAAGAATCAACAACTTGAGAAGCATAGTCACATCATTTATAAAATGCTGGAAGAAGAGAGCCTAATAATTCTACATCTAGTTAAGATATAATTCACCTGCCATTATGAAATACAAATATTTGCATACATATATGAAAGGCAATATCATCCTAGGCTCTCTCTAAGAGCAATATTCAAGAAACTGTTTTAACTAAAAATTCAAGTGTATCAAACAAGTTAAATGTGGAAAAATATATAAAGATAAGAAAATGTGAGTGCTAAACTCTGTAAAAAACGTAGATTTAATGGATCATTATCAAATGACTGGAACTGTATTAACTTTTAGTAAATTGGTGGTGTATTTGTTTGAAATTAAATAATGACAAAGGGAATTGGTATATGCTGAAATAGCCGAATAAGGATTTTTAATATAGAAGAGATACAATTCAAGAAAAAGTTTAATAATGCTCTAAAAGTATAATAATACATTATTACAATAAAAATTAAATAGAGATGGGGCATGAAAAATAAAAGCTGCATCCTATTAGTGGAGAGAGGGAAACAGAGAGGAAAATGTTCCCCTTGGTGAGGGCTATACTTGTTAAGAGTGTAATGATATGTCTGAAGAAAGAAGAGGACATTATTAATGGAAGCAAAAATGTAGTGGTAGACTATAATTAACAACTTACCGTACATTCTCAAATAGCTAGAAAAGCAGATTTTGAATGTTCTCAACACAAAGAAAAGATAAATATTTGCGGTGATGGATATGCTAATTATCCTAATTTGTTCATTACACATTGTATACATGCATCAAAATATCATGTTGTACCCCATAAATATGTACAATTTTTATGTGTCTATTAAAATAGTAACAAAAGCAAAAAATATATTCCTTGGCTAAATGTATTTCTAGGTAGTATTTTTTGGATATTTAAATAGGATTGAGTTTTTTATTTGATTCTCAGCTTGAACATTATTGATATATCGAAATGTTCCTGATTTTTATACATTGATATTATATTCTAAAACTTTACTGAAATCATTTATCAAGTCTGGGAGCCTTTTGAAGGAGTCTTTAGGGCTTTCTAGGTAGAAGGTTGTGTCATCAGTAAAAAGAGATTTGACTTACTTTTTTCTGATTTGGGTGTCTTTTTAAAATTTCTTTTGCCTGATTGCTCTGGCTAGGACTTCCATTTCTATGGCTGAATAGGAGAGATGAGAGTGGACATTCTTGTTTCGTGCTGCAGTTCTTAGGGGAAATGCTTTCAGCTTTTTCCGATTTAGTATAGTATTGGCTGTGGGTTTGTCATTGTTGGCTCTTATTATTTTGAGGTGTGTTTCTTCAATGCCTAGCTTGTAAAGGGATGTTGGGTTTTATCAAATGTTTTTGCTGCATCTATTGAGATGATCATATGGGTTTTATTGTTAATTCTGGTCATGTGATGAATCACATTTATTAATTTGTAAATGTTGAATCATTCTTGCATCCTTGAAATAAAGCCCACTTGATTGTGATAAATTATCTTTTTGAAGTTCTGTTGAATTGTTCGCTAGTATTTCATTGAGAATCTTTGCATCTTTCTTCATCAGGGATATTGACCTGTTTTGTCTTTGCTGTTGGTGTTGTTTCCTTGCCTAACTTTGGTAGCTTGGTGATGCTAGTTTCTAGTTTCATAGAATGAGTTAGGGAGAAATCTTTCGTACTCAGTTTCTTGGAATAGTTTCACTAAGATTGACACCAGCTCTTCCTTTTAAGTCTGGTAAAATTAAGCTATAAATCTGTGCGGTCCTGGGCTTCTTTTTTCCCCCTTTTTGAAAGTTTTTTTCTTTTTTTTCAATTACACATATAATTTCATTACTTGTTATTGGTCTGTTCAGGATTTGTATTTCTTCCTGATTCAATCTTGGGAGGTTGTACATTTCCAATAATGTAGCAATGTCCTCTAGATTCTCTAGATTGTGGGTATAGAGATATTTATAATAATCTCTGATGACTTTTTAAAAAATTTCCATGGCATTAGTTGGGATGTCACATTTATTATTTTTGAAACCACAGCAATCAGGCTATACCCTCCCTGGCCTGGCCTCCTTAAGGGAGGGGTGCCCCACTCCTTTGCCACCACGCAAACTTGTACCACAGTCTTCTCTGTGTTCTGACAGTTGGGGCTCCTCCTTTGTTCGAGATAAGGACACAGTCTCATCACCATACCTCTTGCAGGTGTGGTCAAGTCTTAGAGAACTGGTTGCAGACCACAGATTTTTTCCTCTGACCCTTCAGCTCAAGCACCAGCTGTGATGGGGGCTGACTGCTCTCAGGCTGCCAGCAAACCACTCAGGTTGGGCAACGGAGGCAATGCTGTGGTGGGAACTGCCAGGCCCACAGTCTTGGGAGGGACTGGTAGGCATGGGGGCATGTGGTTCTAGTACATCTGGATCCGGTGGCAATGACTTATCTTGGGCATATTAGCCAGTCCCAGCTCCATTCTCTCATGGCCTAACAGACAGCACAAGCTACAGCTCCTTAGGGCATGAGACAGAGCCCTGAAGGGTGGGCACCCAGTTTCCTTTTGCTACAGCTGCCCAGGACACTGAAGGCTGCTGAGCTGCATGCAGGTTCAAGCAATGCCTTGGTGTGACCTTCAGGCAGCCCCACCTACCTGTTCCAAATGTCTGTGGGGGTCATGGGAGCTCCTGTAGCTAGAATGTCAGAGGTCTGCAGCGGGAATTGGACGCCCTGGGATTTTTCACTCATGCCTTCCTTGGGTCTTGTCCAGGTCTGGGGGGCTGATCCTGGAGCCCAGTGACACCAGCCAGAGAGTCTTGCTTTCTTGGTCTTCAACCATGGTGTCTTTAGTCACCTCTCTATTAAATTTCAATGTTTTCTCTCAAATGATCTGTTCAAAGTGTATAGGTTTACTCAATATTTTGCTTCCTCTATTTGGAAGACACATATCTTTTTTGGCTTTTCCAAGATTTTTTAATAATTCATTATTTTCTCACTTTATTTGTATTAAAATTCTAAGTCATTATAAAAAAGTAAAAAACTCATAAAGTAAGAAAATCTTGCATTTTCAGATTGATTTCTACTGGAATATTTTTAGGAGAATTTTTCAACACATTTTTCAGATGTTTACTATAAAGGTATTTTTATCATTTTTCTAGTGTAAAGAATGAGTACAGTTTGCTATCTATTTGATCTCTTGTCAAATCAGTAACTGTGGTAGGCGGAATTAAGAAGAACCCACGATCCCTGCTCCCTTTCCATGCACTGTATAATGCGCTCTTCTGGAGTTCGTGTGGGACTTGTGAGTGTGACATTGTCTCTCCTTTGATTAATTAACATTATGTGAAAAAGGTGATGAGACAATCATTCTGGTAATTTTATTACTCTGTATAACACTCCCTTGCAACAAATGAGAGAGAGATTCTCTTCCTGCCCTTGAAGAAGTAAATTGCTATGTCATAGAGATGACCATGAGTCAAGGAGGAGCCGGTGGTCTTTCACAACTGAGAGCCTTAATCCTACAGAGGTAAGTCACTGAATTTCACCAGGGCTCAGTAGGCTCGGAATTGGACCCATTGTCTCAGCTGTGAGATTGCAGCCCCAGCTGACACCTTGAGTTAAGCCTAAGGAGACTTAAAGGAGTTGCTAAATTTGTTGTAATTTCTTATACAGCAGTAAAAAACTAATACATTGTTTAACAAACACCTAGAACTGCAACTTCTTTTGGTGTGTAGAGGACGGAGAGAAAGGGAAGATCTAAAGGACATTTACGAAGACATCAAGATTCTAGCTAGAATGTAGAAAGTTGGAGAAAAACATTGCTTCCACATTTATAATGAAAATATAGTCTGGCCAGGTGCAATGTCTCATGCTTGTAATCCCAGCACTTTGGCAGTTCAAGGCGGTAGGATCATTTTGGGGCGAGAGGATCATTTGGGGCCAGGTGTTCAAGGCCAGCCTGGGCAAGGTAGTGACACCTTGTTTCTACCAAAAAAAAAAAAAAAAAGTGTTTCAATTAAATTAGCAAGGCATGGTTGCATGTGACCACAGTCCTAGTAACTCAGGAGGCTGAGGCAGAAGAATCTTCACGAGCCCAGGAGTTCCAGGCTACAGTGAGATATGATTGTGCCACTACCCTCCAGTCTGAATGACAAAGCCAGATCCTGTTTTTAAAAAAAAAAAAAAAAAGAAAAAAAAAAGTCAACATAAATAAATAGAATCTGAAAATTTTTTTGAATCTATCTGACAGTTTAGGTCTAAGAATCCAAAATCTATAGAAAGATACACATCTCCAAGGAAGTATGTTCCAGGCCTAGAATTTAAAAATATGAATTGGAGTTTCTTTTCCATACAATTTGCTAGTCACATGAAAGTCTTTAAGTCATTTATGTGAGACTTCCTTGTTTTATCTGTAAAATGGATATGATAAAATCCACCTCATGCACCTTACAGAATCATTTTGAGTCACATAAAATAAGTGCAAACATTACTTACACAATGTTACAAGTAAAGAATATCAGGCTTTGCAATAAACAGGGATTTGAAAAGAATAATCATCAAGAGTAAAATATATCAGAAATAAAGTCATACTATTAGTAGTATTTTTAATCTGTTCTTTTTCAACTAATTAAAAGTCATAAATTTATTGATAATAAGTGCACTATCATTTTAATTGTATTTTAAAGAACTTGTTAGTATTTATTTATTTAAAGACAGAATTTTGCTCTTGTTGTCAGGCTGGAGTGCAGTGGCACCATCTACAGTGGCTCACTGTAACCTCTGCCTCCAGGGTTCGAGTGATTCTCCTGCCTCAGCCTCCCAAGTAGCTGAGATTACAGGCATCTGCCACCACATCTGGCTAATTTTTTTTTTAAGTAGAAATGGGGTTTCGCTACACTGGCCAGTCTGATCTCGACATCCTGACCTCAGGTGACCCACTCACCCTGGCCTCCCAAAATGCTGAAATTACAGCTGTGAGCGACCACACCCAGCTTAGTACTTTATTATTTAAACCATCCCACCTTGTTATTATTCTCATATATAATTTTTATGATTTTTAGTATTTTAACTCACAAGAATAAAGAATATCAAATTATATAAATTATTTTGGGTCCTAATTGAGTTATATTAGCCAATAATCTAAATCAAAACTTTGAAAATACAGATATTTTAAATTAATGCATAAAGTAGAAAAGATTTATTTTATACTTTCAAAATAGGAATGATCTTCATAAAACTTTAAAACTTTAAAATATCAATATACCCAATTTTAAAGTGTTCTAAATAAATATTATGTAATAATACATTTGGAAATGCAAAATTATCTGAATGAATTAGAATTGTTCATTTTGTATGCATAATATTATTTTTAATTTTAAGCATGAGTATTTGAAGCAGATTAACAATGTAGTATTTGTGTAGAAAAAAAATCTTTGGACTAAGAATTTGCATATTGGTGTTCTACATGGTATCTGTGTTCTCAGAAGGCTAGATTTATAGCAGATTTATATATATTTATGGCATTTTGATCACAGATAAAGCAAATGGATAATCACTAAAATATTGTGACATGCATGTTCTATGAATAAACAGAATTTCTCAGTTAAGGTATAGAATTATCACTGAGTTTAAACAGTTGACAGCAGATCGGGTATCTCTTCAAGAAGTATTCTTGTAGATGAGAGAAAATATTGAAGTAGAGACCTAGAGCTCTAATTTCTTTTAACTTAACTCCTCTCCAGAAGGCAAAGCAATAATTCTAATTCACAGCAATAATATCTTATATAATCAGCTAATGGTAATGAACTCAGGAGAGTTTATTGTTGTTTATGATGTAGATGAGGAACAGTGAAAAATAACAAAATTCAACAACTTGTAATGCCAATTATTGTTTTGAAACTTACCTATGCTATTATTAAATTGTCCTTTTAAGAGTCACATCTGGAGATTAATTTATAAGAAATAATTGCCCCTGAGGTTAAACTACATAATGAAGCTGACAACTATTTCTCTATAGAAAAATATCCATAGAGTCATGTAGCTAGAATGGAGACCAACAGAATTATAAAGAGAAATACTCATATTTTTTGGTAACATTGTTACTTAGCTTGCTAGAATCACATAGAGCTTTCATTACATAAATAAATGAATAAATAAATACATAAACAAATAAACAAACCCAATAGCCATCCTGACGGTAGATCTGCTAAATCAATATTTAAAAACGACTAAGTAATCCATATGTGACTTTTATTCCAAAAATGTTTGTAACACTGTCTTTTTCTCTCTCTCTCTCTGAGACAGGGTCACACTCTGTCGCCCAGGCTGGAGTGCCACGGCATGGTAACAGCTCACTGCAGCCTCAACCTTTCAGGTTCAGGTGATCCTCCCATCTCAGCCTCCTGAGTAGCTGCAATTACAGTTGCATGCCAGTAAACTTGGCAAATTTTTTGCAGAAAGGAGGTTTTCCTTCTTGCCCAGGCTTGTCTCAAATTCCTGGGCTCAAGTAATCCTCCTGCTTCAACTTTCCAAAGTGCAGCAAGTATGGGTGACAGCCACTGTCTCAAGCCTGAAATACCGTCTTATAGAGCAATTTTTGGAAAACTTCAGGTCTAAGATATTATAACATCTCTCAGCAATCCATTATGGAATTTCAGAAATTTAATAAATGAATCATTTCCTTCATTAATTTCTATTCATTAATTGATTTTGTCTATTTCTCACAGATTGTGTTCTAGTAGTCTCAGGAGCTTTTTTTCCCTTAAGCACATGAAAATAGCAACTTCACAATGTAATCATTTGAAGAAAATGATTATGCATTTTACCTATTTCTTCCCTGATTCTATAAGTTTCATTAGTTATTTCTGGCAAATCTTTCCTTTAACAGCCAAAACAGATAATTTACCAGTATAGTAGAGCCTTCAAACATGACTTGCTTTCAGTTCTCTTTTTTTGTTCACAGAAGGATGGCACTTTTTGGTTCCTGGATGTTGCATGGTTATTTGACTGTATCTGGACAATCATCTGTGACAGGAAGTGACATGCATTACTTCTCATCCATGAGATTTGATTGTCAGTACGAAACACGTCAGAATTCTCTTTTCCTGCTGTCCTCCTGCAATAGCAGAGGTGTTTGTTCAGATGGAGGTGCTACAGGACAAAACACCTTGAATCACTGAGTCGTAGTAGAGGAGAGTTTCTCTATTCTCTCCCAGGTATGTGGGAGAATTCGTGTGAGCAAGTGTATTTGCTGTGCTTTCCACTGCGATTTTAAAGTTTATTACTGCAATGTAACCTAGTCTATCTTAGCTAAACGACCAACTCACTATTGTAGACTTACAATAAAATTTCAAATTATTAGACCACAGTTTTTGTGCATCCTCTCAATTTTTTTTTTCCAGCTAAAGGAATAGTCAACTGATTTCCTTTGCTAACACACAGAGCTAACTGCAGAAACATTGTGTCACTGAACATTCCATGCACATATTCCTGTGGCTGCCAGCATCATTTCACCTGTTCCTAGGGCCTTGAGAATCTGTACCGTTGTCCTCTGTGTCAAACTGCCCTCCCTCAAGGTAAGCGAGCCAGAAAATAACACCCACAAGAAGTAGTGAAGCCTTACGTCATATACAGGAATTACTAGGATTTCCCACAGTGCGGCTTCTGCTACCAATACACTTCTTAAAACACGTAAAGTGGTGATGATTTCATCTTGCCTCCCCCTAACCTGTGATGCAAGGAGTCTTTCTGTGCTGGATTAGGCTCACAGTGAGAATTTTTCTCTGTTCTCTTTCTTATTCATGTCCTCCTCAAATGTATTTCTCCCTCTTTGTCATGCCTGTTTTATACTAAGTGTACAGCCAGACTATATTTTCACACTTTTTATCAAAATTCTCAGCCTCTCTTTTATGAAGTACAGTAGGAGAGGAAAGTGAGAGAAATGCCTTTTTGATTATTTTTATAAGATACAATCACCATTTTAAAAAATATCTATTAGGGGATACATGCAAATTATGTAAGAAGTAAATTATAGCTATATCAACTTCCAGACTTTTCAAATTTGGACAAGTCACTTCAGTTTCTGGCACTAAAAAAGAAACAAGCCTAATATGATGCCTAAAGATACTGCCCATACTTAACCTCTATTATTTCTATGACCTATTACAAATTACATTTTGCATTTCTTGTGCCATTTACCCAATACATCAAGATAATTTTTCATGTGTCCATAGTGTGAACAACCTACCAGATTCAGTTTCATTTACAATTTTGAGCCCTTTTTTAATTCTTTTATCTTCAATAAAATTGATTTTCCAGTCATATTTGATTTTATGTATGAACAGTCTGGTGGGCAACTCTGTCAGCTTTCCTGGGGCTTGTCATCTGGTGGCCTTCACTGCGGTTGTGTTGGGGATTGTGCCAAAGTCTGTGGCAGCTCATACAGCGCTTCCCTTTTCCGGAGTTTCTGCTACTGCAGGAAGAAAAGCCTTCAGTGTCGTGATTTCAAAGGGAACAACAAAGATTCGGAAAGCAATACTCCTTTATTGCAGTGTTTTGAGAGTAGAGTAGGAAGCAGAACATAATTCTGAATCATTTTCATCCTTTACCAACTCCTTGATTTTAGACCTACACTTACTTGTATTCTTTGTTGTAAATGGAGACTGGAATTCGAAACTAAGGACTCAGTTCTTCGGAGAAGGGCCTTCTGGAGTAAGAGTGCAGGGGGAGGCAAGAATATCACTTGATTGTGAGAAACCAGACATTAGGCTCACATCGCTCTATATAAAGACATGCAGAAAATGCCTCCATTTTCAGTTCTATATCTGACCTTAGGATTCTAGGGTGTCTTGTGTCTCCAACTGCTTGTCTTTTTGTGGGCAAAACTGCGTGCTTAGACTCAGCATCTAGCTCTACAGGAGTTATTGTTTCCTAGTTTAACGAACCTAGTCATCTCTCTTCCGCTTACAAATGTTACCAAAATCCCCTTTGTTATTTTGCCTCCTCACTTGTTCTCTCAGTTTGTAGAGATAAATACAGTGTTTATTACTTTACATTTTGGCAGTTTTTACCAAGAGAAAAATAAAGGCTGTGACCGATTTAATGTGGTTTACTAGAAAGCCCATCTAGTTTTATTTCCTATTTTAATGAATTGCCTTGCATAGTACCTAGACACATTATATGTTCAGTAAGCGTTGTAATGATTAAATTTGAATAGGTGAATTAATAGATGAATAATAAATGAAAGTGTAAAGTTAAGATGGTAGAAACTGTAATGTATAACACATTAATGTACACCTTAACTATATATGTGTTACATATGCAAAATTCACAATGTCACTTTTGGATTTTTTTTACTTTGGGGCTGATTTAAAACATGTAATGTCTAAATAGGATGTCAAATGAAGGAATTCCACTGATGTATACCCACCAGAAATGACTGCCAAGATATGAACATCAGTGTTCATAGAACTGGGTGCAACATCTGCAGGCAGAAAACTAAGAAAGTATTCATCCACTCTGATCTTAATAAACATATTGCATGTAGTCACACAATAGAATACCACATGTCACACACAACATTATCAACAAAAATAACAAGCATAATACTAAGCAACAAAGCCAGACACAAAAAGATAATTCCACGTATATATAATCTAAAACAGAGAAAAATAGCCTAAAGTCAAGATAGGGTTACTTTTATGAAGAGAGTGATTATCATTGGAAAGCACGATAGTGTCATGTGTCAACATGGTTGGGCAACTCAGAGTCCAGATATCTGATAATCATTATTTCTGAGTGTGCCTATGAATGTGTTTCTGGAAGAAATTATTTTCATTGGAAGAGATTAGCATTTGAACTGGTGAACTGAGTAAAGCAGATGGCCTTCTCCACTGTGGGTATGTGGGCAACATCAAATCCCTTGAGGACTTGAATACAACCAAAAGGGTTGGAAGAAAGATTTGCTGGCTCTATGCCTGACTGCTTGAGTTGAAACATATCTTTTTGTACCCTTGGTACTGCTAGTTTTCAGGCATTCAGAATCAGACTGGAACCTACACTCTGGCCTTCTGACTCTCAGGCCTTTGAACTACTTTCCTGGGTCTCCAACTTGTAGGCTGCAGGTAGGCAACTTGTAGCTTTCCTGGGTGTCCAACTTGTAGGCTGGAGGTCATGGTGCTTCTCCATCTCTATAATTGTGTGAGGCAACACCATACATTATTATCTTTACATATAAATCTTATTTGTACTGTTTCCCTGTAGAATACTGACTAATATAAAAAGGGGACACAATAGAGTTCTCTAAGTTGCAGGCCAGGTTCAATCTCTTGATCTGGATGTTGGAGTCATGCATGCATTTAATACTTGAAAATTTTAAGTGATAAATTATGCATTTTTCCTTTCTGCTATTCTGCAATAATTTTGTTTACATCTACGTATTTGTGTATACCTTTCATGACCTAATTTTAAAATAAACAAAAGGCCAAATTTTATAAATCATTACACAAGGAAAGATTATGTTATAATCTATATAAGTATATGAATTAAATATAAACTCATATTTACTTCAAAGTAAACATGAGTTACAGATATTTTTGAGTAACATGAAATCAGTTACATGAGTTTTTTTTTTTTTTTTTTTTTGGTAGTTGTGATGATTGTTTACAAAATCAGGTTTATCAGTCTTTTTATCTTTAATAGCCAAAAATGAGCTGCTAGAACAATATGGAATTATGATACTCAGAAGTAGGTATTCATTGTCTTTCCTTAAACAAATGTGTTCTATTTCTATACGAATTTCCAAGAACCTCCATGCTAATATCTTCTGTAAAGCACCAGACATGAACAGAAAAAAAAAAAAAAAAAAAGAGCAGAAAATCTTAGACATTTGAATTCAAAAGCCATTGGCCTTGAAGTTCAATATGAAAGCCAAAGGACGTGAGAGGGAAAAGAGAAAAGGACTACAAGGGAGTTCCTGATGAGATCTTCATACTTCAAGTTCCCTTAGTAAAGAGCACTATTTTTTTTTTTCCTTCGCCAGGGAGCCTTGTGAATATTGGAGACCAGTCACCTTTCTTTACTCCTTTCGGGTGGGCAGTGAAAACCCTAGCCAGCAGCTAGTTATCTTAGATTTATCAGTCCCCTGAGAATACCACATCCATCTAACCCAAATTGCACAAACTACATTAACTCAAAACCTCAGCTAGTCCCTAAGCCCGCCAAAAATGGAAGATACAAGGATCCAGCTTTAGGTGTCTGTGTAGTTGATGATGACATAAAAGTAAGCCTTTAACTAAACTAGGATGAAGCAATATCAAGCCAAGATTTCCGAGATCTAGGAAAGCACAGAAAGACAACTTTCATATAACTAAATTTTATACACAAATACACACACACACACACGAATACACATACACACACACACACACACACACACACACACATATATAAAATGCAACATCAACAAACTATGTATTTCAGGACTATGCAGATATGTAAAGATGATTAAACATGACAATTTTTGTCAGCATTCAATCTACAATTTTATATGAATTACAAAAGAAATATTTTAATATCATTTTAGGATCTGAAGGAAAAAAAGCAGAGGTATTTAATTGCTCCTTGAAAGTCAGGAGCTATATCTCTGGATATTCATTAATTGATACATCATGAACACAATAAATACATGCTTATTGAATACATGAATAAAGGAACAAATGAATGAAGAAGAGTGAATCAGCAGCTTTCTGCCATATTTAGCACAAAACCACATATAATTATTAGACACTTGAGACATGCATTCAATGCTAGGAGATTTGCAGATTCTGAAGAGGTATGCTATGAGGAATTTACCCTTGCAATGTGTTATTACATTACTAAGGCATTTCAAAGCAAATTTAATTTTGATTACAGTGCTCACCCTGAAAATAAGGGATAAATGATAAAGCTAATGAGTTCAGAATTTCCATTCAGAATTTTTATAAGTATAAAGAAACTTCTGGGATTGAGGGATTATGTTAAATGTTTCATGAAGGAAAATTCTGTTTTGGAGTTGTAGTGCCTTGCAATTCTTTCACTGGGACTTTTAAGTAAAAATTATGCTGAAAAATCCACTTGTACCAATGCCACTTGCAATAGTTTCTTTTGCATTACGTCTTCTAAGCTCCCAAGCTAATAAAAAAAACAATTGTACTATTTTGCACCCTTTAGTTTTTAAACCAATATATCACAGAACTATCTGTGGAACCAAAAATATTACCAGAGGTCATATTTTTAGTTTAGTATACAAGGCAAAATTTTTAGTGAAAACACAGAACTCATTATGAAGTTTCAAGACCTTGCAATAATATACTTAAAAGAATGTCTTTTAGAAATAATCAAATTGTGAGGTTTTTAAACAGAGAGCAGTTAATACTATTCTAGATGCCATAGGCTCATTTTTGTTTCTTTTCTTCAGAGTTGTTAGCGCTAAATTTACACACATATTCCAAAGACATTTCCTGATTATTTCAACTTTGTTTCTCTCTCTCTCTCTCTTTCACTCTCTCTTTTCCAGGTGCCATCTTTCCTCCCCAATCAACTTCTTGCACTTTTAACTCTTCCTGGGTCAGTTTCACCTGCCTCCTGCAGGACCCAATTAAATCAGGAAGAAAGATTACAGGCTTTATATACATTCCTTTTACTTCCTTGTGAAGCTGAACAGATAGTACATGCCACAGACAATAGATAGTGAATAGAATTGGGCTTGAAGTAAAATAAATGGGATTGGGTTTTTGAGGGCAAGATGGACAAGGAGACTCTCTAACCATGTGCAGATTTGATCACCTTAAACAGCCCAGCAAGAAGTTCCGGAGCACAGACTACCCAACAGAAGTGTCCAGCACTGGGCAGAAGTGGGCCAGCCTTAGGACCCCCACTGCACTAGCTTATTGGGAAGGGCATTTCCTGGAAGAGTGAAGCTCAGCTAAAAATAACATGGGCATGGAGTGTGGAATGATAGAAATTAGAGGTTGGAAAAGATGGGAGGGTAGGAGAGGGGTCAGGGATGAGAAATTACTTAATAGGTACAATGCATATTATTAATGTGCTAGATACGCTAAAATCCCACACTTCACCACTGTGCCATATATCCGTGTAACAAAACCAGACTTTCACTTCTTACTTTTTTTTTAATGCTGAAGTGGATCCTTTGGTTGCTAACACATAGAGGCTAGCTTAATTCTCTGCAGTTGAAGAGCAGGCTATATTTGGAAAGGAGATACAAGTGACACCACCTCATGGTTGCCACATCTCTGGGCTTACAGATGCCTAGGACTTTGATCCTTGGTTAAAATCCTTTCAACATCAACAAACACAAGAAATATATAGAAGTATACCAGATCTAAATGAAAAGGTTTTTTTTTTTTTTTTCTTTTTTACATTGATATGTATGTTCCACTATTCCAAATCAGCGTCAAAATACACTATACCTGGGTTTTCAAGATTGCTTATTTTATAACCTCTAATGGATTAACAACAAACAACAAGTATGAAAGCTGAAAGGACCCCACAGATAAAGGGCTTCCTGAGTTGAATTGGATCTTGCCTAAGTCAATCTTATGTCCCATGATCAACCATATCTTTGAGCAACATAGGCTTGGGATGTACAGTGTCACCTGAAAGTCACAAGATTGTCATTGTGATGCTGAGCATGGTGTGATTTTTTAACCAGTATTTTCTTAAAGCTAAATAGGCCACTGCTTCCACACAAGATGGAGGTTTACTCTCCAACATAAAACAAAACTTGGAGAAAATCTAACAGGACACCGGGGAAGCATTTGTGATAAATTCCTATAATGACATACTATTTGAAAACAGAGAGGAATTGAATACTGATACATTTGAAAGCACAGATTAATCTAGAAATATTTATGCTGAGTAAAAGAAGCTAGACACAAAACAGTACCTACTGTATAATTATATAAATATAATGTTTTGAAACAAGCAAACATTCAAGGATGGTAGAAATCAGACAAGTGGTAGTCTCTGCTAGAGAAAAAGGATTGAAGTGAAGAGGCAAGAGGGAACTCCTACATCTTGTTAGGCATGTGGATTACTCAGATGTCTGTATCTGTAAAAAAATAAAGCTATATATTTAAAATCATTTATGAATTTTAATGAATAAAAATTATACCTCAATTTTTAAAAGTTCCTCTATAATGATCTGTCGAATGGCTCTTGAATAGCATTTAAACGTTTCATTTTTTTCTAATAGCCATTTTTGTGTAATAGCTAAAATGTTGAATTATGAGGATTATCTGCAATGTTAACTTTAATATATCATAATAGCCCTAACTCAAAATTATGCCTGTGTGAATAGCTTATATATTTTATTTCAAATTAATGTTTATTATATATAGTCCAATACACTCCACTATCAAGAGTAAACATAATAAGAGAGCTGATACACATGTAAAATTGTTTATTCTTGAGTCATTTATTTGAGATACATTTTATTGAGCTAAATAAAGCCTCTGTAATGTTTGTAAATATTTCATTATTCACTCCTTAAAACTTGCTCCTTCAATAGCAATTAGAAGTAAAAACACTTAAAAGTCCAAAAATTAAAATAAATAATATATCATTGATAATAACAGAGACATCCCTATAAAACCAGAGAAGCTCCTCAGAACAAACTAATGAAATGGATGTGCAGGAAGACACTACCACTGGAAGGTGGGGCAGAATATACAGCATCCATGAGCAGAGTGAAGATCTATCTTGTGGGCTGATGATAGAGCATCCAGAAAAACTGATAGCCCCTCTAGATAAATCTAAAATTATGCTTCTCTTCCTGCTATATCAAAGAAAGCTGCCCAATTGACTGATGAAACTTTTCTAAAATTCCACATGAGATATGAGATGTCTGAAATGAGATAAATCTTCCATTTGCTCAGGAGACATTAGAACTTGATTAAAGAAGTTATGGTTATTCTGCACAATAGGCAGAAATGAAGGCATTATATTGGATAGGGCAAAATAACTGAAGTTTTGCCCAATTTTGTCTAGTCTGGAATACCTAATACTACGTTGTGTAACACTTACATTGTGAACAATGTTGCATCTGAGAAAACCATTTGCAATAATGGATTATGGAGCATTTCTGCCACCCCCAAAGACTAGATTTCACCAGAGGAAAGAACATTGCATTGCCAGAGTGCAAAAAATGCACTAAGAAGCACAACATCAATGGGAATTACACATTCTTCCACTGGCATAGTAACAGGTTGATTGCCAAGTGGAATTAAGTGGCTGCGAGTAAAAATGGTTAGGCAAAAACTGGAAAGCAATCAAAATGTTCTTCAATAGATGAAAGGGTAAACAAATTGTGCTACACCCATACAGTGTTGTATTATTTGGTGATAAAAAGAAATGACTTCTCAAGCTATGAACAGGTATGGAGAAACCTTAAATGTATACTGCTTAATGATAGAAGCCAGTCTGAAAAAGCTACAGCATGATTTCAACTATATGATATTCTGAAAAAAGCAAGACTATGGAGACAGTAAAAAGGTCAGTGGTTGCCTAGAGTGGAAGGGAAGAGATGAATTTATGAAGCACAGGGGACTATTGAGCACTGAAGCTATTCTTATTATATATGACACTGTAATACTGGATACATGACATTATGCATTTGTCAAAATCATAGAATCGTAGAACATAAAGAATAAGTCCTAATGTAAACTATGGACTTTGGTTAGTATTAATGTATCAATATAGGCTTATCAATTTTAACAAATGCACAACACTAATGCAAGATATTAATAATAAGGAGAAAGGGCTGGGGGTGCGGATATGTGGGAACTCCTGTACTATCTACTCAGTTTTCTGTAATGCTATAACTTCTCTAAAAATCATTAACTAATTTATAAAAAAAGTTCTATAACATTCTTAGAATTGAGATCCTTAACAGACAAAATCGATAGTTAAAGTAACATCTGTTATTGATATAAAATACACGTCAGGAACTTGTTCTCCTATATCCAGAGGTTCAAATGATGGGTTCGCATGTAACCTGTATATCTATATACAATGCCATTATGAAACTCTATGGCAAGCGGTGGCCAATATGGATAAAATATGAATGGGCATAACAACATCACAGTGTGATGGACTTCTGTGCTGTCCGAATTAGAAGAGATTATATTGCAGAAATTCTGGGATCTGGAGGTAAGGATAATAAAATGGGGATGATATGGTTACAAAATTAGAATAAATGATATGCAAAATGTGTAAGCCTATAGTATGTCCTCATTTACGGCTGTGACAACGAAAGAAGGCTTTCTGGAAGCAATGGCATGAACNCTTTTCTTTTGCTGAATACTGAGGTAGTGGGACTGGACAAACAAGGAAGATCTTTTAAAGATATCGCTGCCACCTGCCTACGGAGTGAACTAATGCAAAAGAAAGAAAATTGTGTGTGTGTGTGTGTGTGTGTGTGTGTGTGAGTGTGCACGTGTGAGCACAGATTAGGATTATGTGCAATAATAAATATTATTTATTTATTATTGCAATTATTATCTGCAATTATCCAAGAGCTAAAGTAATTTTGGGGGACTTATAAGGTTATATGATCACAGCTAACATGATTTTTTAACAAGGGAAGTTCAAAGCGTTATTGGATGTTTCAGTTCTTGGTAATCATTATTGCTTTAACATACCTGTTTTCATGCATCAATTATAGTAAACTTTACTATTACAGAAATCATAAATTGGCATAAATCATAAATATGCAACCAGTCATCTGGTTGAATGAATGGAAAGAAAATATTAAGAGTAGCATTGCAATTTTCTTTTCAGTCTCAGTGATAATTTGACATTTGATAGGCAACTGGTTACATCATTCTTTTAAGAAATGCAAAAAATTCTTTGGCTGGGCATCGTGGCTCACGCCTGTGATCCCAACACTTTGGGAAACCAAGGCAGATGGATCAGTTGAGGTTATGATTTCAGACCAGCCTGACCAATATGGTGAAACCATCTCTACTAAAAATACAAAAATTAGCTGGGTGTGGTAGTGTATGCCTTTAATCTCAGCTACTTGAGAGGCTGAGGCAGGAGAATTGCTTGAACCTGGGAGGCAGAGGTTGCAGTGAGCTGAGATTGAACCACTGCCCTCCAGTCTAGTGACAGAGCAAGATTTCGTCTAAAAATAATAATAAAAATAAAAATTAAAAACATTTTGGACTAAGGTAAATAAAGGCCTCACACAGGATACTATATACTGTGAACTATTGCAACAATGAATTCAAGCACACAGTATCTGGTATGGCATTGTCTATATTTTAATACATAATTAATGAAATGCAACTGAACCCCCAAAAAGAGAGTCATAAAACCCTTAGGGAACTATATGACTAGAAAGGTTAGAAAGCTGAAGAGAAAGTTGACCTGTTGTGTGCCTTGAGTTGGGCTGGTCTATGCTTAAGTCAGCCTTATTTCTTGGGAGTTATATAAAGTTGCATCTAAAAATTATGAGAAGTGGATTGATTTTAAGGGATCCTCCATTATACTGAGGGTGCCCCTCAGAAAAGAAAAGAAAAAGAACACTAGGTAAATCATTTTACCTGACTTCAAATTGTACTACAGAGCTATTATAACCCAAACAGCATGATACTAGCATAAAAACAGACCAATGGAACTGAAGAGACAGCCCAGAAATAAATCCATGCATCTACAGTGAACTCATTTTTGACAACAGTGTCAAGGACATACATTGTGGAAAGGACAACTTTTTCAATAAATCGTTCTTGGAAAACTGGATAGCCATATGTAGAAGAATAAAACTAGACAGGCCCTTATCTCTCATTAAATCAATTCAAAATAGATTAAAGACTTAAGTCAAAAAGCTCTGCACAGCAAACAATAAAAAAAAAGTGAAGATATAACCTGTAGAATGGGAAAAAGATTTGCAAACTATCCATCTGACAAGAAATTAATAACTAGATATAAGGAGCTCAAATATCTCAATAGGAAAAAAATCTAATAATTCAATTTTAAAATAGGCCAAATATCTGAATAGACACTTCTTAAAAGAAGACATACCTGTGGCAAATAGGCATATGAAAAGGTGCTCAACATCATTGATCATGAGAGAAATGCAAATCAAAACTACAATGAGATATTATCTCACCCCATTTAAAATGGCTTTTATCCAAAAGATAGGAAATAATGAATTCTGGCGAGGATGTAGAGAAAAGTGAATGCTTGAACGCTGCTGGTGGGAAAGTAGATTAATACAGCCACTATGGAAAATAGTATGGAGGTTCCTCAAAAAACAAAAAAGAGAACTGTCATGTGATCCAGCAATCTCACTGCTGGGTATGTACCTAAAAGAAAACAAATCAGTATACTGAAGAGATATCTGCACTCCCATTTTTATTACAGCTCTTCACAGTGGATAAGATTTGGAACTAAACTAAGTGTCCATCAGCAGAAATATGGATAAAAAATGTGCTACACATACACAATGCAGTACTATTCAGCTATAAAAAACAATGAGAGCCTGTCATTCGCAACAACATGGATGGAGCTGAAGGACATTATGTTAAGTGAAATAAGTCCGGCACAGAAAGGCAAACTTTGCATGTTCTCACTCATTTATAGGAGCTAAAAATTAAAATAATTAAACTCATGGAGATAGAAAGTAGAATGATGGTTACTGAAGGCTGGGAACTGTAGTGGGGAGGAGAAAGTTGAGATGGTTAATAGGTAAAAAAAATAGATACAATGAATAAGATCTACTATTTAATAGCACAACAGGGTGATTACCACCAACAAAAATTTGTTGTACATTTAAAAATGACTAAAAAAGTATAATTGGAATGTTTGTAACACAAAGAAATAATAAATGCTTAAAGTGATGTGATGGATACCTCATTTATACTGATGTGATTATGACACATTGTAAGGCTGTATCAAAATATATCATGTACCCCAGAAATATATACACCCATAATTATATACACCTACCCATATGAATAAAAATAAAGAGAATAAAAGTGCTGGTTATTGGCAGTAAATATATACCAGGGTAAAGCGATCCAAAGGGATAAGAATAGAGCACTGATGGTATTGCCTCAAACTCAGTGGATCGACAGCCAGGGTCCTAGAGATTGATATCTTCTAGTCCATAAGACTCTTGGGCAATTCATTGACAAGGCCTATTGATGTTACTTCCTCAATGTACCTCCACTTCATCTACTTTTCTCTCCTGATGCAAACGGAAAAATATAGGACAGCATTTCTTAATCACTCTTCTGCAATATGCTCCTGATACCCCACTCACACCTTTTGTCTTTAATCAATTTCTTAAACTTCAGTCTGAAAAACGGAATTTTAAATTGAAAATCCGATTATGTCACCTCCTTGCTCTCATATCCTACCTTTTCCTCTGTGCTCTATTTGAAATCTTTCAATCACTTTCGTTGCTCCTAGGGAGGGGCCATCTTGCTGGATATATTCTCAAGCCTAAGGACACAGCTGTCCTGTGTTCTTCTTGGTCTCACTGCCTTTTTTCATCTGCTTTTGAAGACAACCTCAGCTTCTAATATTACAGTGTACTAGTACAATTGTGCTGGGGCTATCACAACAAAATACCACAGACTGGGTGGCTTGAACAACAGATTTATTTTCTCACTTTTCAGAAGCTTGAAATGTAAGATCAAGGTATCAACCGGTTTGGCTTCTCCTGAGAATCTTTTGCTGGCTTGAAACCCCCATCCTTTCTCTGCGTCCTCATATTTCCTTTTCTCTGTATACCATGTCCTCCTCTTCCGTTAAGGACAGGAGTACATTGGATTAAAGCTTCAACTTTACCTCCTTCTTTAAACTTAATGAGGTAAATGAGGCTGTATCTCCAAATATAATCAAATTGGGGCATAGGATTTCAGCCTGTGAATTGTGGGGGGCACTCAACACACTCCGTGCTAGTTAACTAGCCATATCTTAATTTTATTAGTATAGTGGCCTAACAATTCTGTCAAATCTCTATGCAGGTAATGGAAAAACAGTTTACAAAATACTGTCCTAAGTCACCAAAACCCTCTGGCCTAGTATTGTTGTGTGTGACTCTGAGACAACCTAAGCAGCACTCTTTAAATTTCGCCAAAGAAAAGTCAAGTGGTGTTCAAATTTTTATTTATTACTATTATCATCCCTCGTTCTCATAAAACAAGTGATATTTGTTTGACTCAATAGCTAATCTACCTCTTTTAATAGCCCTTGCCTCATTTTCAGGGGAAAAAAAATTTGGTTGACTACAGCAACTTCCATGTATCATTTATTATAAATACAATGGCATTTTGAAATTACATTTTTCCTCTTTACTCCTATTTCTTCTTCTTCTTCTTCTTCTT
>NW_016107797.1:1487995-1528755 GCF_001604975.1 Cebus imitator
CTAACTTTTTGTATTTTTTTAGTAGAGACAGGGTTTCACCATGTTGACCAGGATGGTCTCGATCTCTTGACCTCGTGATCCACCCGCCTCGGCCTCCCAAAGTACTGGGATTACAGGCTTGAGCCACCGCGCCCGGCCCTCTTTATTTTACTATTATTTCATTTCCTATTGTCTCTTTCTAGTTAGAGTTTAAACCTTTTGATAGAAAAGTCCCTATCTTTTTCAGTGTTTCCCAATAACACTTAGAGAAACTGTATAAAATGTTAGTAGAATAATTAGTAGAAATGTTTATACAGAATTAGAGAAGACCTTGGTGAATTTAAATTTAATATTCCAGCTACTCTAATTATGAATACAGTACAATTGTATGCCATTATTGAAGCTCTCTTCCATAGTGTTTCAAAGCAATGTTTTCTTAGTTGATTTGATTAAAAAAAGACACAGACATGGGTCTCTAGTGTTTGTAAAGCAATTTCAAACTTCTCTCGTTGTCTTAATTCTATGGTGTAGCTTGAGCAAGGATTGCTATTTCCAATTTTACGGAAGCTGTAACTGAGGCTCTTGGGGAGGTAAACAGACTTCCCAATATTGTGTGAGAAACAAGGAGTAAAGCTCCTACTCAAATGTGAGTTTTTTCTGGCCCAAAATCTCTTGCACTTGTCATCAGAATTTGAAACTTTGTTTTGCACAGAAAAGAAACAAAGCTGTCTTTAAACCTAGAGAAATGTGAGAAATAGTATTTTTGATAAAACACGAGATTTAGAAATGTAATACTAACAGAAACACATTCAACATTGGTATGAACTATATGTAAATAAGATTCTTTTTGGAAATCTGTATATCTGAGCCCTGTTGTCCTCTTGTGCCAAAGATTTACTTATTTAACATTTGAAAACTCTTTAGTTTGTACTATGTCAAGAACTATTATAGTTATTGGGGCTACAGCTATGAACAGAAAAAATTCTCCATTGTAAGCAACTATACCTTATACTGGGATTGGCATAAATTATAATTTTAGGTAGTGATAAGAATGAAAGAAAATACCTCTGGAAGTTCTGGTTTGTTATTTGATAAACTACTTTAATCCAATAACTGCACTCAGCGAAATAGGTTTTGTATTCTACACACCCACACAAAATTCTCAAAAGCACTCCCTATTTTGGCATGAAACTTTGAAGATCTTTCTTAAAATGGAAGCAAGTTCTCTAAAAGAGGTAATTTAGAAACTCTACTTCATATATTAAAATCTATAGTGAGTCATCTAGCAAAGCTCATTTAGAATACTACAGAAAAGCCATAATTTTGGATTAGAAGAATATTCAAAAAATAATAGAGAAGAGTAAATGAATTACTTGAACTTAACTAATAGTTCCACACAAATGGAATTCGAGGATGAATACTGTTTTTCATCTTAGAAAAATATTTCTGGAACTGCAAAGCTGAGTAGATGCACAAAAATCCAACCTACACGACCACGTAACTCTGACATGCTCACATGTTTTTAAAAGTCTCTAATTGTGACACAGTTTGTATACAATAACATGTCAACTAATGTTTATGTCTAAACCCACCTTGTCGCTCTCTGCAATGTTCTACAACTAGGAAAGTAAGAAGTCACATTTATTTGTCATTTGGATCACTGATTTTTTTTATTAATGAATTATTTCTCTAAAGCTGTGTATACTACATAATGAGGTATGTATATTAAGAGAAAAGTTAATTCTCTGTAGGTATCATTGTAAATCAAAATTATTTGTATTTCATCAAGAAGTTTCCAGTTTGAGGAAAATGTTCGGACCTAAAGGAAATAGTGCATAAAATATTTGATGAAAATGCTCTTTACTGTGTAATCTAACTCAGAGAAACAAGGTATTAATTAGACTTAAGGTACTTATTTGCCACTTTTATTAGGACAAATCCAATTAAGAAAATTTTAATAAAATAATTATACTTAACTAATTATGAATGTTTTAAAGAAAACAATACAAAAATGGAGTCTGTATAAGGCCAATAATCATGCTTTTAAACTATTATTACAGATTTTTAGAAGATTCAGCAAGTAACTTTTTAAAAGGATAACTCTAATCTCTAATATAGTAAGGAAAAACAAAAAGAACAATTATTAATAACTCAAATAGACGGCTCCAATGAATACATAATACAATAGATTTAAATATGAATGTATTTTAACAAAAAAAGAAAAAAAATTCTAAAAAAGGACACTAGCAATGAATTAATTTGCATATTTTAGAAATGAAAGATCATCTGAAATTGTCTGAAAAGTTTGCAATCAATTATCTGGATTTCTGCATCATGGTATGTAAAAACAGGGAGTTTAAGCAAAGTAGTTTTTATGGTACAAATGTGCTTAAAAGCCAAAGAACCTTTCAGAAATTGTGTGTGTGTGTATGTGTGTGTGTGTGTGTGTGTGTGTGTGTGTGTGTGTTTAATTAAACCTAAAATATATGTATATATGTATTTCTGAGCAAGGTAGAAATGATGTAACTAAATCTGAAATTTAAAAACTGAAACTCAGAAGCACGTTACTCTGATAGCCTATAGTATAATTGAATAAGAGATCACAAATGAAGGCATACATAATAACAAAATTTCTCTTTTATTTCTTAGTCATACTGTGAAAACATTGGAAAAAGAACTGAAAAGCAATTACTATGTTGACTATGAACCTAAGGAAACAAAGTCAAATAAATGTCTTTTCTTTACTGTGTAAATTTCTTATTTTCATTTCAGAGAAAATAAATCAGTTTGGTGGGTGGCAACACAGCTCATATAAACACTGAATGTAATACAGATGAAATAAATTTTAGGAATTTAGAAATTTTGCATCCTTTCAGTTTTGTAAGTGGAAGAATCACAGTACAATATATTTGGCTCTAGTCTTAAGAGAATTTGTTATAGTCACATTCAAAATGAATGTATCTTGTTTTATGGGAATGTTTCCAATGTCTTTGAGTTTTATAGTTGTAAATATGTTATTAGGGTTTGTGTTGGGGAAATTATTGTAATGGGATTTAAATTTTTAAGATATGGGTTTCAGTATAATTTTATTTTAGAGCAGAATATGCAAAGAACTTTACCATTTGAGTTTTTATAAATAATTTAAACTAGATTTATGAACATATAGGGAAGGAAGAAGAGTAAACACAAACCAATAAAAACATTTTCAAACAGTTTTGAAACAACCATGCTCTGAAAATGTGAGGTTATGCAATGTGTGGAGCTTGAAAACATAATCAGTGACAGAAGAGAAAATAGCAAGAGTTTTTGGAATAAATAATTTACAGAATTAACTGTGGGTCTTTAGAGCAAAATAAATTTATGCTTGATAAAATTGTCAGAAAAATAATTGTAACTAAGGAAATGTAGGTATGAAGTAAAAACTCTTTAAGAAATTGTTATGTAATAATATAGACTGGAGAGAAAATTTCTATTAATATATAGGAAGATAAGTCACAATGTAAGAAATGTGGAAGTATCACACTTGTGTTGAAGGATTATATATCTATGTACTATCTATCATCTGTCTATCTATCTAACATCTATAATCTCCTTCTCAACCTGTCTTAACTTGTTGCTATTGTCTTTATATTTTAAAACAAAAAAGGTCACCCACCAGATATTCCTGCATACTCAGAATGTAGAGAGTAGCTTTATTCAGGTTATTTTGTACCAAGGGAACGATAGATGTATTTCCCATTTATAAATATACGGTCATTTTATTATAGTGGAAATGTAGATATTCAATGTGTCTTTTAATATTCTGTAGCATAGCAATTTTTGCTATTAACATTGCCATATGTTAACTTTTTAGAACAGTATATGCCTTTTTTTTTTTTTTTTTTTTTTTTTTTTTTTTTTTTTTTTTTTTTTTTTTTTTTTTTTTTTTTTTTTTTTTTTTTTTTTTTTTTTTTTTTTTTTTTTTTTTTTTTTTTTTTTTTTTTTTTTTGACAGAGTCTTGCTCTGTCACCTTGGCTGGAGAGCCGTGGCATGATCTTGGCTCACTGCAACTTCCACCTCCTGGGTTCAAGCGATTCTCATGCCTCAGCCTCCCGAGTAGCTGGGATTACAGGCACCAGCAACCACACCTGGCTAATTTTTGTATTATTAGTAGAGATGGGGTTTTGCCATGTTGGCCAGGCTGGTCTCCAACTTCTGTCCTCAGGTAATTCTCCCATGTTGGCCTCCCAAAGTTCTGAGATTATAGTCTTGAGCCACCGGTCCCAATTGCTAATTTCTCTTAAGATGAGCACCATTGCATAATGATGGCCTTATTTGCTTTGAGCTATCAATTTCTCATTTGAAATGATTAAAGGGCAGAAACATATATAAAGATAGAAAGGGATGGATAAGCAGAAAAAAATCACATTGCCTCACTCTTTGTTTGAATAAATGAAAATACCTCAAAGAAAGCAATAAGAACATTCTAAAACAAATATTTCCTGAGAAAAAAAATGTATGGAAGGAATGGAATCCTCTGTTCTTCTGATGGGAGTTGTTGTGTGGGCTTGGTTATGGAGAAAATGTTATTCGCTGGCTACAGCAAGTGTGAGCTTGAAAATTTAAACCACCTTCTCTATTCACCACTCAATTTCCTGAGTCAGCCTCAAAAAAAAATGTTTTTGGAAGAGAATATTCCTAGATTATGATGCCTAGAGCAATCTTCCCAGTTCTCCGCACACTTGAGATGGCTCTGTAAAGAGATCATATTGTAAGCCAGGTTGCTTAAGGACACTATATAATATTCAGGAGTCACAAAGAACAGAAACTAGGGATTCAGTGCTCAGGAACTGAAATTATCTCCAATATCATTGTATTCATATCTTCTAAAGCTATATACTTTAAAACTACTTAAGGTATATTTTTATTTTGCCTGCATTTATAAATATTCAACCTGATTATATGGTTCATTAATATTTTACACTATAATTAGATTTCAAAATTTAGTGCTAATTTAAATAAAGCACAAGAGAGAAAAAATATGCCTCCAAAATGTAGGCATGTATGACAGAGAAATCAACAAAGCAGATATTTTCAGAGTATTACAGTGATTCTACCAACTTCGGCTATGAGGTTTAGGAGACAAAATGGCTCTGAGTCCTGCTCTAATTTACTCTCTGACCTTGACCTTGACTAGCTTACTTGGTTTTCTTATTTCATAGCTTTCTCAATCAATTAAAAGAAAAGAATAAATGGAAAAAGGATTACTAAGCCTTATCGCTATGTAACATTATGGAGGGCATTAAGAAATAAGGTTGGAACTCATCATGTCTCCTATAAAAACCTCCTTGTAAAGCCGTAGTATATTTTTTATCTATGGCATTTTCTGTTGTTGTTTTGGGACTCTCCTGAGCATAGATCTCCATGATTGGCAATTTGTGTGGTACATGGGTGATCTCTGGAACGACTATACTTCCCATTTGTAAGTCAATGTAAGTAAATGTGACCTTCAGGTCTTTAGAGATGAAAAGAGACAGCTTTAAAGTTAATTCACTGTGTCACCTAACCTCTCTCCCCTTCAGGTAGAAAAAGATATTGAGTCTTCTATCTTAGCGAATTTAAATGTGTGACAAATAAAGGACATTTTGCATGACACATTAAATGGATTTTCGATTGAACTTTAATACTAGTAAACTCTGTTTAATAGTGTATGTTTCAAAAACAGAGCTTTCTGATAATGAATGCATTGGACATACAAAATTAATATGCTTACACACACATACACACTTGAATAAATATGTCTTATTACTAAGATGGTCTTTGAAATAAAATTCTTATCACATCAAGCAATAATGAGACATGACATTTAATTCTCAACTATTTAAAGTGCCTCAAAAATGAGATATTCATGATATCTTTGACAAACTATATACAAGGTAAAAGGCAATACCAAGTGTAGATCTGTTATTTATTTTGCTGATCTGGTCAGGTTATTCCTTTTTTCTAATGTTTGGTAATCAAATTGCTACAGAGTATGATCTTTATTAGCTATGTCAGCATTAGCAATTTGGATAAATAGAAGAAAAGGATTAGTTAGGCTTCAAGGAATATGTAATGATAAGGCAATGAGCAGATAATAGAATACTATCAGAAATATACCTTATGCCAATATGCACATGTAATAATAGATATAAAAATTTAAAAAATTATCAGGGTACTTTTTCTATAGAATCCTTAAGTTGAATTAAGCAATACAGAACAATAACATGAACTTTAAATACTTTAAACAGTATATATTAGGGAAAAATTTTAAAGATGTAATAGTGAAAATTATCATATATTGAGCATTATTGTACCAAAGTATTTTATATATATCGTCTAACTCTATTATGAACCGAATCTATGGGTTAATTGTCACTTTCTTTTTTACACATGAAGAAACTTAGGTTCAGAGAAATATGTTATTTTTCCAAGATCATGCAGTAAGTTGAAAATTAAGCTAGGGTTTAAAAACTTGCTGTAGATGATCTCTTTCCACTAAGCCATACTGCCATAAACATATTTTTATGTTTCTATGAATTCTTCTCATTCCATGTGAAATACGCATGGAAAATTATGCATGTCATTGTTTAGTTGAAACACAAAGTGCAAACTTGATTTAAATTCTATGACTGACTCACTGTGTTACTGGATACACTATGTTCTAATATCTGTCATCTTCAGACATGCTACCTATGTGGTAGGCACAGATAGCCTAACTTCATGAGAAGATACACATCATTGCTTATATGAGTCGCAATAGGGAAAATTGCCCAAATCCACACACAGTGCACCCAATGTACATAGTAATTACTTATAAAATATTTACCAACCGTGTTCCTGCTAACCTTCACCTTCAAAAGCTTCATTTCTTTGTTTACATATATTTCTCTCTTTGTGGGCCACTTAAAAAATTATTCATGCATATATTCGAATAATTACTCAAAATAACTAAGAGGTGAATATTTTCAAATAAATAACAACTCAGAATTTCTGTGAGATAGAAGAGCAGAGCTGAAGTTACCTATACATAGAGAAGGTCAACAGTGTAGATTGTCTCATTGAAAAAAAGGAAAGACGAGTGGTTTAAAAGGTTTAAACCACAAATGATCTGTGGAAATGGGTCTTGTTTTGTTTCACTTTGTTTTATTTTTACTCTGAGTAAACTGACTGGTTGAAAGTTATCAAGGAAGGCAGTTTGCCCTTGGACAGACTGAGTTAGGGAAGGCAATTTCAGGGTGTGTTTCCTAAGAAAGCTTTGATTCAGCTGTGAAGTAAACATGATATGCTCTTTCACTACGAATGATGGATGCCATTGTCATTTGATGTCTTTTCCATTTACTTTATCTGGATCAAAGCAGTGACTCATTATGATTTTCCAATGTACACAGTTTTGAATAATAGCTGACATATCTTACCCCTTCCTAGTGCTTTTTCCCTCCCATCACCATGTAATCTGATACGTAGATTCTTTTTTCTTTTTTTAAAAAAGATAGAATTCCCTGAATTTGGATGCCCAGATTAATTGCCCAGTTCAAGATGCACTACTTCTATGAAGGGATTGTAAACCACATTGCTAGTGGACATTTTATTGGCTTCAACTGATTTGTGCTTTATATTCAATAGTAACCCACAGGCAAGCCCTACAGAATAGCTCTCTGGTGAACATTTTTCCTGTAGATTATTTCTTGTTTTTTATACCCAAATATTATTAAATGTATATATCTCAATACAACACCTGTCTTCTGTGTTTTAGGCTTGTCCAAGGAAATGTGCTACTAGACTCTTTAGTTACATTCCAGATACAACTATTAAAACGTCAGAATAACGTGTGATTTTCAAATCATCAGGTGTCGACAAAGGGAAAATGTTACTGGCTCTAGGGGAGGCCCTGTATCATGTCATATCACTGCCTATGAAGCAATGTTTGCTAATGGCAATACTAACCAATGACCAGGAAGTGATTAAGCATGCTACTTACTAACATCATGAGGCTTTTCCCTACAGTTTTCCTAAGTTCTCAGATATAACTGCTTTCTGATTCCCAATTAGATAGCTCTCTTTGGAGCAAAACTATAATCCAAAATTAGAATTTTGTAACATCCGAAATTAGAATTTTGTAACATCCGAAATTAGAATTTTGTAACGTGTTATCCTTCGAAGAAACAAAGCACTCCTGGGATACCTAGGGCCAAACATTGTACCATGGATGGTACCTACAGGACAGTTGGTGTGCTAAGGAATGGTTGAGGAATAGTCTTTCTGAAGAACCCAGGGACCTTTTTGCCCTTTACCATGTGGCAATGCTTTATTTAGTGCTGAGCATATGGAACATTCAAACCATACTAAAGAAAACATGGTGTTAGGCCATTCAATTCACAGAAGATAATATATAAAAGTTATGTTAAGGGAAAGAGAATAAAAATCTTTATATCTTGGCCAAGCACGGTGGCTCATGCCTGTAATCCCAGAACTTTGGGAGGCTAAGGTGGGCAGATCACAAGGTCAGGAGATCAAGACCATCCTGGCCAATATGGTGAAACCTTGTTTCTATTAAAAATACAAATATTAGCCAAGCATGGTGGCACATGCCTGTAGTCCCCGTTACTCGGGAGGCTGAGGCAGGAGAAACGCTTGAACCCAGGAGGCAGAGGTTGCAGTGAGCCAAGATCCCGCCACTGCACTCCAGCCTGAGCAACAGAGCAAGACTCCATCTCAAAAAANATTCGAAATATTAACCATGTCATAACATTTTAATAAACTTTGTATTTTAACATAATTCGTTTAGAAAATAGAAGGCTACCACTTGGTATCCAAATAAGAAAGAAAATGTTACTGAATGCCATTACTATTGATTTTGGGGTACAAATAAGGGAAGCAAGTCATCACAAATACGGAGAAGTACTGAACAGGTACTACTTGCAGAGTTTGATCATGGGAGACTATGTTTTATCTCCCCCTGCCTCTTTATTTTTATTTTTATTTTTTGAGATAGAATCTCTCTCTTTGTCTCCCAGACTGAAGTGCAGGGGTGCGATCTTGGCTTACTGCAACCTCCACCTCCCAGGTTTAGGTAATTCTCATGTCTTAGCTCCCGAGTAGCGGGGATCACAGGCAGGTGCCACCACATCTGACTAATTTTTGTATTTTCAGTGGAGATGGGGATTCACCATGTTGCCCAGGTTGGTCTCAAACTCCTGAGCTCAAATGATCCGCCTGGCTTAGCCTCCCCAAGTGCTGGCATGAGCCACCATGGCCAGCCTTCATCCATTTAAGAGAGCATGGAATGAAGAGGAAGTTCTCCAGTATTTCTCAGAACTATGAAGCAGTTATCAGGAAGCTTGCTGGCAAAGAGCTAATAAGTGTGTAGTATTACTATTAAGTAAAAAATAAAAAAAAACATTGACGAAAAACCCGTCTAGCTGATACCTGTCACTTAAAGTCCTGATAATGATTATTCACTGTCTCATAAGGAGACTTTCCTAATTTACACGTGATTTGGAAAAGACTAAATATTCTCCCTTAATATTCTGTCAAAAATTTCCTAAAATATTGTGCATCCCTAGATATTTTAATCAGAAAATTAGAAAATGAATCAACACATCAATTAATTGATTTTGAAACATTTTCAACATAAATGATATAATGGGAATAAACCACTCTAAAAATCAATGCCCTAGCTTTTATGGAGTTCATATTCTGGTGGAGTATATTTTGGTATGGTAGATAGTGTATATATATACAGATATATACATATATCTATATATATATATTACTGTTTACTTGTCATACCTTCTACTTCTTTTTTCTTAAAGAAAGAAATAGTACAGTACTTTCTCACTGAGTCAAAAATGCAAGAAAGCAGCCAGACAAGCAGAAAAGTAAGAAGATATAAGTTAACTTGTAGGAAAAAAAAAAACTACATAAATTACTATATTATCATCATATATTTGCACGTGTAATAGAAATCTCTGGGTGCTGAAGTTAAAGACTGTCTTTAATTTCTTCTTTATACCTTTCTGAACAAAGAAAATGTTTATAGAGAATATTCATTGCCTTTATATTTTATGTTAATATATAAAAAATCAAACAAGTATCTTAAAGAAAGATCAGGTAATGAAATATTATAAAATATACAAATAACAGAAAATGAAAGAAAAATGTTATTGTTGCTTCAGTTTACAATTGTATTTCTGCTAAAATTCCCCTTATTTTGTAGCCTATTATTTTAGTTCACATGATTTTCGAATATTTAGTTTATACATTTTAGTTTTAGACAAATCAAACATAATAAATTATGTATTATTTGCAAATATTTTTCTCCCGTTCCTCCTTATGATTTCCCAGTATGTCTACAGTTAGAATGTTAAGTAATATATATATCAGATTGGAGTTGCATAAATACTTCCCAAAATGATAGCCCAGGGTTAAATGAAAGATTAGCTCAATCTGATTTAAGAAAACCATTACATTCCTGGACTACAGTAAAACTTACTCGTGGTTCAGAAATATATACGACAATAAACCGCAGTGTTGGTCCAGGAATTTTGCTTCATTAATTATTATGTTCATGATGCCAAAATGTAAAACTACTTGGTCTTCTTTAACTTTTCCTCATCTTTCTGTGTAAGAACTGGCCACAAAGAAATTATCTGCTATACATTGTTGGACAGTAGATCTGAAGACCCCATTTCAGAAAAGGTACTGCCTCATACTCAGGAGGAAGAAATGTTACAGCAGAAAGGCCAAAAAGAATCTGAATAGACAGTCCTTGCTGGGTTTCTTCACTCCAATTTACTGTTAGTTCACCCCTTTTGTCCGGTCTTCTTTCTACAGGGCTGTCCTTTATTTATCAAACCTAAGCATAACAATGGATACTTTTTCCTGTTCTTTGGTATTCATTCTGAAGGCTCCCCATGTCACATGAAACTATACTTAAATCAATTTGTTATAAATGTAGCTTGTTAACTTTTCTTTTGTTATGGGAATGTGTCCATCCATGACTCTTATGATAGAAAAGAAAGGGATCCCTTCCTTCCATTCTAGATGAAAAGGAAAGGGGCCCACTACAATTCTAAATTCTATCAGTTTTAAAAATTTAGGTCAGTGACTCGATAGACTCATTAAAATTGTATTTTGGAGTGGGCAAAAAGAGATAAAAGAAAAGAAAAAATGCTTTTAAAAAAAATTTGCCTTTTATACCCAAAGCAATTCTTGTGATATAACTTACAGGGGAGAGTCATGTGAAAAAGTTGGATTTTTACATCTAGGTAGAGTATTTAAATTATACATATGGAGCTAGTCACCCGAGAAGTTCTTCAAAATTTAGAAAATATGTTCAATTGCATTACTTTTGAAATTCAATGAACCAAAGCAAAGGCTTGAAATTGGAGACCTGAGATCTTTTATTTTTGTGAGGAGCTGTTGTCATTGACATAGAGAAAGATGAAGTAGCTAATTAACCTTTAAAAGGCTTTTCAATCCATACCTGGTGAAAAATTCTTACAGTATTCTGATTTATAATGTTTTCGTAGTCTTTGAAAAATGACGTAGAAAGTTTAACTGTAATATTGGGTTCTAGTTTATCTGACACTGATACCAAGTTGTGGTTTTCTTTATGACATTTCATCATACATTGGATGATAGCTTTTTATCAACAACTCTTACATTAAATCACATCACTTTCTTATTTCTGTTAGAAACTCTATCACAGGTAAATTAAATAAAAAAACTTCTGTCCTTCCAAATGTTTGGTTTTGTATTTTATATTTTTAAAAAGCAGACAAGTTCTGCTTT
Source organism: Cebus imitator (assembly GCF_001604975.1). Taxonomy (NCBI): domain Eukaryota; kingdom Metazoa; phylum Chordata; class Mammalia; order Primates; family Cebidae; genus Cebus; species Cebus imitator. The sequence continues at coordinate 1,499,789 of NW_016107797.1, forward strand.
GTTTTGTTTTGTTTTGTTTTTGTAATGTTCTTGTACTTGCTAAAATGCAAATACTGTTATAAGCAAATGATACTGTATAAGGTTGTTTGGGTATCTTAGATCATTTGTGTTGCTATAAAAGACTACCATAAATTGGGTGGCTTATAATCAACAGAAATTTATTTCTCAGAATTCTGGAGTCTGAGAAGTTTAAGATCAAGGTACCCGCTGATTTGATGTCTGTTAAGGGCACACTTTCTTAAAAATGGCACTTTTTCCTTATTTTCTCTCATAGTGAAAGAGGCTATCTAGGTCTTCCCCTTTTAATAAAATAGATAATTTTATAATTGTCTCTTTTATAAAAGCATTTATCACAATCATGATCTAATCTTCTCTCAAAGTCCTCCCCTCCTAATACCATCACTTTGGGGGGTTAGGATGCAACACATGAAACTGAAGGAGATACAACCATAGCAATTATTTTTATATAATCTGTAGAGCTTTATTTGTTTCTCTGTTATCTGGTGTCATGCCACAAGATTTTTAAAATGTAAAATAGTGCCCATAAAAGCCTTGGAGATATTCTCTTCTAATATCTTTCTGTTTCCAAAGAATCTAAAGCTTTAGGCACCAAGATATTAATGAGCAGAGGCTGGAGTTTGACCTCAGTGTTCAAAGAATAATGAGAGCATCGTCTTCAGTTAATAATAACACTGAACACTAATAAGGTGGGAAGAACATTTCTTTCCCCTAAAATATTCACTTCAACTGAAAAGTTGCCCTCAAATTGAAAATATACATTATTTCCTGCCTAAAATGTGAGATATTTTCTTTCATAAGCACATAAAATGTCCACCTTTAACAAAACAGTAAATTGCATTTTTATTTCTTTCCCTGTTTGAAAACGTCTTTTGTTATGATTATTGCTATCTCACTGTTCTATAACACAGACTGTTCCACTTAACTGACTCCTTTATGGCAATTGTATTAACTGCATTTATTTTTAACTTTTTTTTTTTAATCTGAGGGGGAAAATATTATTGTCCTCTTCTCAATCAGTTAATCAGAACTCCTACACATGAAAAGGTCTTTGAATAGACTTTATTTCTGGATATTCCTTAGCTTTAATGTCAAATACAGTGAATGAAGATTTTTCTTCTCAATAAAACACATTTTCTTTGTGTATTTTTAAAAGCTATTTTAGCTCACCTTTAGGAAAACAAAAAAGTATCTTCCAATAGAATTTTCTCGTCTTCATTTATTCATCATTAAGCCAAGTGCTAGAAGAAAATCCTTTGTGATTTATTCATTTTGAAATCATCTTTTATTAATTAAGGTGGAAGTACATTTACAACAATCACTGGTAAATGATGTGAAAAAATATTTAGCCCACTCTTCTTGATTGTAATATATTTGTTGAAGGCTTTTCATGGTTTTTAAATTGGCATTTACAAACTTCACTTGGTTTAAGTGATGAATATTTTGCTTGATATAACAATGCAAGTGTAACCTTGGGCCTTCCCGAGGCTACCACCCTCCTCCACATTTCCAATACAGGTTCATTATTGCTGTGTGCTTGCTCCTTGGCTATGACAAAAGAGAAAACATGACATTTTCTTGATATCCAGCAGAACATAAGAAAAGCACCAGAAGGGCATTAGATATATACTGACCTGCAACTTAGTTACTTAGCATTCAACTAAATAGCCTCTTTAGATGTCCAGTATATATTTGTGTTGCTTTATTAATGTTAACTGGATCTCGTCACTTTTGTTTTTATTATGCAAACTCAGATATTACTTGCTAGCATTCAGATATAAAGGTAGCTGGTGAGACACATGATTCAAGCCTTTTACCATCTTCACATATATCCCCTCAGTGGAAGGAGAATGGGTTATTGGGTCATGGGCAGGCACATCCAGTGTTGTCGTCAGACATTTCCTTTAAATGTCAGAAGTGGCTGGATTGGTTGTTTGACTTTCACCTAATAAGCAATTAATATCATTACAACTAATTAGGGCAGCTACACCTTTAAAGGGAGTATGTTTACCTATATAGTCAGACCATTATCTTCAAACATCCATATACAGCAGTTGATAGATTATTGTTGATATTGAAAAAACTCCTGCTCATGTCTGTATTGTCTTAGGCTACTCTAGCCTGCTCATGATACCTAAATTTCTAATCTCATCCAAAGGCTACAAATGCTATAAAACTGGTCAATACAGTACCTATCAGAGTCAATGAGAATTAGTGGGGGCTAAAATCCTTGGTGAATTTTTGAAATGCTAAATCATAGTCAGTAAAGAAAGATCATAAGTCTGCTCTGAGAAATTGATTCCATCTCAATTTGTCTAAAGCAGCTAGTTATCTCAGTGGAGGCAACATTTGAAACTTGAATTGTGAGACAAAAAATGGAAGGCCTAAATCAAAAGTAGCCTACAGTTTTTATCATGACAATTAAATATGAAAGGGTTAAAATAATGATTATATCATATTACTTTTGAGCTTATCATTTCAATAAACTTTGTGATGCTCTTTTGTAAATATGCATTCCAAAAAATCAATGGCTTAACTTATATTGTAAAATCATAGTTTTTTCTGTCACATTGAAATTGTGAAGGTTGTGAAAATTAATTATCAGTCACATCAAATCACTTATTTTTCACCTCTTAATGTACTTGAAACTATTCAAGAACTTAAAAAGATGATTGTAGAAAATGCAGGTTTCTCTAGAATATATTTAGTGTAAAGCAGATATACAATTTTCTTCCAAATCAAATATAGAGTTATTGATATTAATGAATCATTGAAATCTTTGTGACTTGATACTTAGGCTTTTGTGTCTTATAAAAAAGTAACATATAATTTAAATCCTTTTTCTTGGCTCTGTTGCATAATTCCCAGTTAAATTCAGGATAATTTCACAATACTCTGTATAGCTTCCTGGGCTAAGCTGTCAGACATTAATACAAGTGATTTCTTTTTCTTCCAACACTGTTTTGTTTCATGGAGAGGTAAATACTGAGCCTTTCTCACTTAAACAATAAATAAATTGGACACTATATGAGTTCAGGAAATCATTTTGAAACTTCTATTTTTTTCTGCTCAGCTTTTGCAAAGATTTAGAGCCTGTACTTTGATGCTTTTATACTAAAATGTTCCATAGGCAGGGATATGAGAAATAAAACTGCACTGGGCAGTTAAGAAAATTATTTTATTCAGGCTACGGTAAAAGGAAGAAACAACCCCCAAAAAGGAATGGAGCCTGGGGTTTCATAGAAATAAATTGTGAAATTATGAGCAAAATATCTTATGGTAGTAACAAAGAGGGGTGGAGAAAGAGTACAGATGATGAGTTATTAGAACATGCACGAGAGTCCTTGGAAATTAGCAATTTCTCATAATACAAAATATTGGGTTATTTCTCAACCATTCCTGTTTTCCAAGTGCATAGGGCCCAGGTAAACTTTACCATTATCAGCTCCTACCCCCTTTTATTCAAATGAGTAGTACTTCTAGTTGAACAATTCATAAGTGATCATAAACCACCTGAGTGTAGGAAGACAGTTTCTAAGAAATTGCCTGAGACTTCTTTTGGGCTTGTGCCGGCCAAACCAGTTGGACCATTTGTTTCTACGACCTGATAGCAAAGGTCAATTGTTTTAGAGTCTTAAATAGTAAATGTCCTAAAAAAAAAGAATGCTTAAAATAAAAAAAGAAATGCTTCAATTAAAAAATAAAAGAGACATTATATTAAATGTGTGTTAACAAAAAGAGCCAGAAGTTAATTCTGAGGGTAAGCAGTCTAGTATATTCCAAGAGGCCAAGAGGTTGGTAAAGGAAAATCTTTCACTCACGCTCATTTTCCTTAAACTCTCAAACTTGGATGTTGATGCCCTGGGTGATGTTGTTCACAGTTGTGGTTATTTGTCATATGAAGACATCATGACCCAAGCATTTTGCCAGATTTCCTAAGTGGTTCAGTGTATTAGTCCATTTCACACTGCTATAAAAAAATTCCTGAGACTAGGTAATTTATAAAGGAAGGAGATTTAATTGACTCACAGTTCCACATGTACGGGAAGGCCTCAGGAAACTTACAATCATAGTGAAGAAGGGGAAGCAAGTACTTTCTTCAAAAGGCAGCAGGAAAGAGAAGAGCAAAGGACAAATTTCCAAACACTTACAAAACCATCAGGTCTCATGAGAACTCACCATCATGAGAGCAAAATGGGGGAAACCACTTCCAATTACCTTTCTCCCTTGATATGTGGGGATTGCAGGTCCCTGCCTCAATATATGGCGATTACAATTCAAAATGAGATTTAGATTAAAGACACAGATCCAACCCATATCATTCAGACAGCAGACTGTCCAGAATTTTTTTTTTCATGCGTGGTCTTTTGTGGTGATGACTCCTTTGAGGTTTATTTGAAGTCATCAGGTTTCAGTCGACAGACCTTCTTAGTTCCGGGGGAAACGGAACAGCTGCTAGGCAGCCTAAAATACCAGTAAGGATCTAGATAGTCGTATTTTAGTTCTCAATTATGTCACGGCAGGAGATAGGAAGAAAAGTTCTCAATTATGTCATGGCAGGAGATAGGAAGAAAATGTGAAAACATTTTTTCTGTGAATATATGGAAGGAAACAAATAATTAAAAATGTGTTAAGTATTGAAAATAAGACAGTATCATCTATTCCAATTTTCTGCATTGCAATGCTAATTCTGTATTAGCTGGGGTTCTCCAGATAAGGAGAAAATACATATATATATATATATATATACTCCTTTTCATTTTTAGCCATGATTCTAAGTTTTCTGAGGCCTCCTCAGCCATGTGGAACTCTGAGTCAATTAAACCTTCTTCATATATATATATATATATATATATATATAATAAAATGTCTTCAACATAGGTATGTGTAGGTGGGTATATATATATATCCCCCATACACACACATACATCCGTATGTGTGAAGAGATTTTATTATTTCTCATTGGCTCATGCAATTACTAAGGCTGAAAGGTCCCACCATTTCTAATATGCTAGAAGCTAGGGCACCAGGAAAACCAGTGGTATAATTTAGTATGACTTGGAAGGCCTGAGAAACAGGAGCTCTGGAGAAGATCAATATCTCAGCTCAAGCACTCAGGCAAGAGGGGCTCTATTCAAGCCCTCAAGGGATTGGATGATGTCCCCTAACCACGCACATTTAGGAGTGCAATCTACTTTGCTGAGTCTGCCAGTTTAAATGTTTATCTCATTCAGAAACACCATCACAAACACACCAAGAAATAGTGTTTAACATGGGTATTTTATGTCCAAATTGATACATAATAGTTTTTTGGAGTTTTATTTGTGGGGGGAGTAGGGTGTATGTAAATTGAACCTCTACCAGAGAAGACAGAGGTAGCAAACTTGCCAGTAATCAGGAATTTACAGAGATGCAAAAATAGTTTGAAGATGATAAACAGGAATTGACAACCTGCAAAGATGTACATAGAAAATGAAGCCTTCTATTGAAAGATAAAAAGTTTGTCTAATTTGATTGCCCATTTGGTTACAGAAGGTCAGACATGAAAGCGCAGCAGGTGGCACACCTCCCCCCTACCCACACACACCAGGAATGTCAGGTGACCATCAGGTGATGGCCAGGCTGTTAACTGTCTCACTAAAGAAAATAGTTGGGGCCGGGCGCGGTGGCTCAAGCCTGTAATCCCAGCACTGTGGGAGGCCGAGGCGGGTGGATCACGAGGTCAAGAGATCGAGTCCATCCTGGTCAACATGGTGAAACCCCGTCTCTACTAAAAATACAAAAAATTAGCTGGGCATGGTGGCACGTGCCTGTAATCACAGCTACTCGGGAGACTGAGGCAGGAGAATTGCCTGAACCCAGGAGGCGGAGGTTGCGGTGAGCCGAGATCGCGCCATTGCACTCCAGCCTGGGTAACAAGAGCGAAACTCCGTCTCAAAAAAAAAAAAAAAAAAAAAAGAAAAGAAAAAGAAAAAGAAAATAGTTGGTCACAGCCAGCACCAGGGAAAGGTAGTCTCCTAATAAACAGACAAACCTGAAACTGGTAATCACCAGCTTCCCATTTAGATCTCAGGAGGTGGGCGAGTGGACTCAAACATGTTGATTGAGAGGCAAAATAGCAGAGTTTACCTGGCATATGACCCAGGAACATTCTGACTGGCGAGGGAAGAACACTTCAAGTGAGCACGTGCACAACTCTAGTAAACACACTGTGCATACAATCTCTCCCAAGTGCTGGTAGGCCACTGTACATGCAGAGAGTCCACTCCAAGAGAAGAATCAAGGGAGAAGAATCAGGGGAGAAGAAATGGAAGCCTCCACAAGCATGCCAACATATAAAACCCCAAGTCAAAAAGTCAAATTGTGCATTTGATCTCTCAAGTTGTCAGCTTGGCCTTCCTCCAAATGCAATTTACTTCCTTTCATCCCTGCTCTAAAACTTTTTAATAAACATTCACTCCTGCTCTGAAATTTGCCTCAGTCTCCTTTCTGTCTTATGCTCCTAGGTGGAATTCTTTATTCTGAGAAGGCGAGAATTGAGGTTAGTGCAGACACATGCAGATTTACTGCAAGTAACAATTTGATGAAAAACACTCTCAAGGAAAGATCATTTGTTGTTGCAAAACAAGGCTGGTATCATTAAATTTATTCTAGTTACTAACATAGGTACCACAAGAATTATAACTTACTATTCACATCTTCTTGCATTGCTTTGTTAGAAGGTTTCAGAAGGAAAATTAGACTGGACCTAAAAGCTTCTGGAAGATAAGCCAACCTCAAATTTTTACCAGATTTTCTCTGCAGTACTTCTGATTTTGTGCAAAGTTCTCTGTTGCTGAGGTGTCCAAAAATATGTTAAAGTTTCTAGACATCCCAGGAGTGACTTTTCTTACTCAATTTTAATGCTTGGAACCATTGTAAGTGATTTAGCATGGCAGTTATCCTAAGAAGGTTTTGCAAACATTACCTCTGTAAAGCCAACTCCATTTATTTAAAAGTTTTTGGTCATGACTCATTAAATAAGCACCATTCTCAAAGATGATGGTCTAATCAAGGCTTTGGTTGTGTGAAAATATTTCAAAATCTAAGCTGCTGGAACTCATTTTGAGCCTTAAAGAAATCTGCGTATAAGGTCTGAGTTGCCTGACAGGCATCTATAACTCAGCAAACTGTAATTTTTGTTTGTATGATTATAGATTAGCCTCTCCCTTATCTGCATTGTTTTGTAAAATGTTGCAAATTACTGAAAAGCACCAGGCAAGATCCTTCTATTTTCACTGTTAATTTTCATTATAGATTAACTTCTCTTTTACCTTTCACACATAAAGACTTCATGACTATCATATTGTCTTAAAATATTATGTTAAGTATACGTTTTAAAATTGGTAAAAATGTGGAAATAAAACATACAGGAAAAAATAAGTGATTAAATTGTAACTCAAAAATGAGCCATATTGAGAAAATCTTGTAAATCTGTTAATTTTCTTTGTTTTCTTCCTATATAAGTAAGAACTTAACTTTTAACTTCAGAACACTGACTCCATTTCTCTGAAGTCTGTGCCTCTAGAATGACTCTTACAAGATTTTCACTTGAATGAACTCCAAAACTGGATTCTGATCCTTTTGATTATTTCAGGTTGACATATTTGGTGACTCAGGAAGGGACCCAAAGAGAACCTTTGCCTTGACCTCCTCTGCTTCATCAATCACTGTTACTGGCAAAACTGTTCCCATCCAACTGACTTCACTGGATTTTGTGGGAGCTCTTGTGTTTCCATTCAGTTGATTTTGTTGGATTTTGTGGGAGCTCTTGGCAGGGCCCCTCTTGGGTTCCAAATCTCCCTGGCTTAGGTAAGAGTCAGACTTTATTCAAATGACCCAATTCCATGCTCCATGGGGCTGGAATTTAAGCTGTGCTGCTTTAAGGTAGGAGTTTTGTTTGTTTTTTCTCTGGAGACTCCGCTGTTTGTAGGTTTGTGGTTCATTCTTCTTTGAAGTTAAGGGTTTTTTTTTTGTCTTACTTGCTAAAATTTGCAAACTTTTCTTTTATTTAAATCTGAATAGAGAGAAAGAGAATGAATGTCTGTGGCTTAAGCAAAATTTGCGATTTAAAACTGTCCAGGTTTTGAAGCTCGGTTCATATTGGCGCATTTAAATTCTTTTCTTTGACTGTCCAAGAATATATTTAAAACACTTTAATGAGAATGTGATTAAGCCCCAAACATGAAAGAACACTGCTCTTCCTAACCACAAGACACCTCAGGCAACTGAGGTCACGTGGCAGTGTTGGACTTTATAGTTCACACAAAAAAGTCTCATAGGGAATCCCCCAAAATAAAACATACAGGGGAATTTGCTTAAACGGGTGGGGCAACATGAAGGGTGGGCTTCCAGTGCTTTAAACAGCACAGAATTCCTGATGACAGGGAAGAACTAAACAAAGAGTGACACCATGGGGACCTATTCCCATAAGCAGTACATTTGATCCAAAACATCTTGCCTTTTTCACTTGTGGAATCATGTTGGGACTGAAAACATTTAAATTTTAGACTATTTAAGATTTTGGAGTTTCATAACTTGTATGCTTTTTTTCCAAAGACAAATCTACATACACACAACTCAAGTTTCTCTGAAGCAAATCAAAGAGAATCATTTTAGAATACAACAAGAGATAAAATATCTTTCTCTTCTGGAATTTACTTCTACTCTGAATTCTCTGGTTACATACTCATAGTGGCAGGTGCATTTTACAAGTTTGACATTCTTCCCATCATTTCTTTTTGAGAATTAGCTTAGATATCTTTGTCTTACTGACCACAGTCTGCTTATCGAAAATAGCCTTACCTCCCTCTTTTCCACCTCAAAAAAAAAAAAAAAAAAAAGTTATCCACCATTTTCCTTCAAGTTAAGTCCACACTTCTCTCCTCTTCATTATAATTTTCTCCTCTCCAAATTTATCATGCATCCTGATTGGTCAAATAACTATGTCTCCTCTCTCCTGGGTCTTCAATTTTTCACTTTCTTTTTGGCCTTTTCTAATAGCATAGTAACTTGTTCAGATTTTTCCACCTTAAGAAAATATACCTTCTGTATTAGTCCATTTTCACACTACTATAAAGAACTGCCTGAGACTGGGTAATTTATAAAGAAAGAAGGTTTAATCGACTCACAGTTTTGCATCGGTTTGGAGGCCTCAGGAAACTTAGAGTCATGTTGGAAGTGGAAACAGGCACATCTTACATGGCAAGCAAGAGAGAAAAGTGTGCAGGAGAAACTATCAAACGCTTTTAAAACCATCACATCTTGTGAGAACTCACTTCCTCTCATGTGAGAAGTCACTTACTCTCAGCATGGAAGAAACTATATCCTTGATCTAATTACCTCCTTCCCTAAACATGAGGGAAGATTTGAGATGAGATTTGGAGGGGGGCACAAAGGTGAAGCAAATCATTCCACACTGTCCCCTCCCAAATCTCATGTCTTTTTACATTTTAAAACCAATCATGCCTTTCTGGCAGTCCTGCAAGGTTATAACTAATTCCAGCATTAACCCAAAAATCCACATCTAAAGTCTCATCTGAGACAAGGCGTGTACCTTCTGCCTATAAGCCTAGAAAACCAAAGTAAGTTAGTTATTTCCCAGATACAATGGGGGTACAGCATGGGATTCCCACTCTAAAAGGGATAAACTGGCCAAAACAAGTGGCTACAGATGTCATGTAAGTCCAAAATCCAATGAGACGGTTATTCAATTTTAAAGTTCCAAAACATCTCCTTTGGCTATATGTCTCACATCCAGGGCACACTGATGCAAGGGGTGGCTCCGATGACCTTTGGCAGCTCCATCACAGTCTGTCATGACTGCCTGTGGCTTTTCCAGACCCACGGTGCAAGTTGTGGGTCTGGAAATGGATCTACCATTCTGGGGGCAGGAGTACGGTGGTCCTCTTCTCACTGCTTTCCTAGGCAGTGCTCCAGTGGAGACTTGGTGTGAGGGCTCCAGCCCCACATTTCACCTTTGCACTGTCCTAGCAGAGGTTTTCCATGAGGGCTTTACCCCTGAAGCAGACTTCTCCCTGGACATTCAAGCATTTCCAAATATCCTCTGAAACTTAGGCAGTGATTTCTAAACCTCAATTCCTGACTTGTGTGCACCTTCAGGCCCAACACCACATGGAAGCCACCAAGACTTGGAGCTTGCACCCTCTGAAGCAACAGGCCAAGCTGTACCTTGGCCCTTTTTAACCACTGGAGCAGAAGCAGCTGAGATGCAGGGTACCAGGTGCCAAGGTTGCACAGAATAGCAGGGACCCTGGGTTTGACCCATGAAACTGTATTTCCTCCTAAGCCTCTGGGCGCATAAATGAGCCCACTGGAAACTTTTGCTGAAGCACTTCAAATATGAAAATTTCTTGAACATATTTTGGCAATGGATAATTCAGAGGTGAAGCATATTTATGCAACTATAGAAGGGTACTAAGAAATCTTTGGGTCCACAATGCTTGCCTGTGCTTCATTTATCCTACTATAGCATATCCTTATCTTGATTAACGTATTGTATGAATATAGTTTACTCATACTGTGGGACGCTTGTGAGTTCTTCGAATTATATGGATGGAAACTCTTATTGTACTCTCTCAACATAATGGCACCTTCTAACCCTAGGAATTATAATTCACAAAAATCCCTAAAGATGATAATATAGCTCAATTGAGGTAAGCCAAATCAGAATTAACGGTATGTTAACAGAGAGAAAAGCTCTCTTTTTCTCTGAGATTATGAAGAGAAATGGTGTATTCCTGGAACTGTTTGTAGCAGTGTTCATACGTTCACCACCCCAAAGGAATTCATTTGTGTCAAAAAAGAATGTTGATAAAATAAAATGATAAATTATGAAGGAGAGACAATAAAAAAAAGAGACAGAGGCAGAGAAAAGCATGTAAAGAACTCTAAACTCCTAAAATTAGTCTGCTACTGAGCTCCTTTTATTTAAACAATAAATTGCCATTTACACTTTAGCAGTTTGAGTGGTGTTTCTGTCACATTTAACCAAAACCACATTGACTAATACATTATTTTAAAACAAAGGCATAATTTATTCATACATTTATTCCCAGGTTTAACATAATGTCTGGCATATTCCAGGAAAAGTATTGAGTTAATTTCTATCTATGTATTTCCTTATTAGCATCAGGGTCTTATTCTGCCACCAGGGTGGAATGCAATGACATTATCATGGCTCACTGGAAGCTCTAACCCCTAGGTTCAAGCCATTTCCCCTCCTCAGCCTCCCAGGTAGTTGCGACTAAAGAGTACATCTCCACACCATGTTTCATAAATTTTAAATCCAAAAAATTAAGGTTAAAACTAATGGTTACTGAAGATTAATTTAGGTAAATACATTTGTATGTCCCCAACTTCTTGAAAAAGCAGGATGAATTTAACTTACAAGTGTCTGCCAATGCATAAGTAGATGTGCTGTATTAAACTTAAAGCAATTTGAATCATGTACAGTAGAGATATCTTAATTTTATAATACAGTGTGTGTTACTCCTGAGAGAGAATACTCAAGAACTGTTTTTGACACTCCTTTTGTATTTACATTAATTTGTGTGACTAGATCTTCAATACTTCCAGGTGAAATTTAGGCTAAGTCCCCTGAGTTTCTAATAACTTTTTATTGTGATATGATATCCTCTGATAAATAACGAATATGTCTCCAAACACTAACAACACCAAATGCTGGCAAAGTTGTGGTTCAATGAGAACTCTCAAGCTTTGCTGGTGGAAATGCAAAATAGTGTGGTTACTTTAAAAAACACCTTGGAATTTTTAAAATAAAAGCAAACATACTCTTACCGTATAACCCAGCAATTTAGCATTTTGGTATTTGCCAGGGCGAAATGAAAAATTATGCCCCCAAGACCTGCAAACAAATGTCTGATGGCTGTATTCATAATTGCCACAACTAGAGAGCTACCAAGATGTCCTTCCACAGGTAAATGAAAAGACAGTGGTACATCCAGACAATGAAATATTATTTAGCAATAAAAGTAAATGAGCTATCAATTCATGAAAACACATCAAGCAAACTTTGTTACTAAGTGAGAAAAGCCAACCTGAAAGGGCTAAATACTGTGTGATTCTAATTATATGCCATCCTGGTTAAGGTAAAAATATGGAGACAGTAAAATGATCAGTTGTTTCCAGAGTTTAGTAGACAGGAAGAGAGGAATGGGCTGAGTACACAGGAATTTTAGGCCCATAAAACTACTCTGTATGATACAATAATGATTGAAATATGTCATTATACATTTGTCAAAGAACCAGTGTATCTGTAATATGGTAAGTTCTCAACAAAGGTTGACTAAATTGTTATCATTAGTTGTCACTAAAATTTTTCACGTGTCAACATATAAAATTATCAAGTATACATTTATTTGAATATTATTTTACTGAAACATGATGAAGGAAGCAAAAACTATCATTGTTTGAACTAATACATTTCAATACATTATACATTATTATGCATGACATGTTTGTGTGATATTTGAATAAATACTTCAAATTTTCACCTTTCTTTTCCCATTACCCTCTATTTTTTAATCCCTTTATTTTCAGCTTTCTCTTTTATTCTCTTTATTTTTATATCTTTCCTCTTGTCTCATAGAAACCCTCTGCCCTACATAAAAAACAATAAATCTTTCAGCTTTTTAAAAATTACCATGAAGTTTTTATATTTTGAATATTTTGTGAAAACTTAAATGAACTGAATGTGTCAATGAATTTTGTAGCTCAACTAAGGACATAATTCTTAACAATTTAGACTTATTAGTTATTGATAGAAATGTAAAAATGATCACAATTTAATCCCTGATAGAAGATCCATAAAGAAAAGTAGATCCTCATAGGACACAGGTTTTTCACTTATTTCATAAGAAGTCTAACTCCAAGTGTCTGTCTCTGAAAGCTGTCTGAATTGATCACAACAAACAGAAAGGAGCTTAGCAGAATGAGTGTCTTTCATAATCAGGCATTACATGGGCATCAGAGTAGGTAGATAACTCCCTGCTCTGTTCTATTTTATAAGAACAGGAGAAATTACATGGACGAAAGAGGATCATGTAGCTTATTTTCTTCAGTTCCCCTAAATTTCTTACACTTAAGTATGGTGTACGACAGACATAAGAAAATATCAAGGTAGACACAACATTGAAAGCATGGTATATTAAAAAAAAAAGTGTTTCTTATGATCAAAGCTGAAGAAAATTTTACAGACAAGGAGTATGAAAGTAAATGATCAAGTCACTTAATAAGGTTTCAAAATTTATATTGCCCAAAGGCTGAATGAGAAATTGCAAAGCTTTCTCCCTTCCATTGATGAACAGAAAATAATTTTCTCCTAAATAATCCCTGTTCCACATTTTAAATAACGAAATCTTCCCTTCAGCTGTATCAGCCCAACAACTTGTCCTCATTTTTTTTTTCTGATTGATAAAATATTTAACAGCTCAAACAAATGAGTATGGATCAATTTAGGAGACAATAATCCAAACACTTTTGATGTCATCAGTAATTTATAAGAAATAACTTGCATATGAAAGCTTTGACCCTTTTCTGTTTTTGCTCCATTGATAATGATCATTTTTGAAAATTCATATTTATTCATATTATCTAGAAATAAACACATGATTTATAAGCACATCAATTCCATTTCTCTCAATATTTTCCCTGTCTGGGGTGACACAGAGAGACAGATGGATAGGCCTGTGTATATAAACCAAATAGGAGAAACTCTAAAAATATGAGTCTATGAGCTTACATACACATTACCTGCTTTTCTTTGGAAGGAGGGAGAAAAACTGCATCTTTTTAATAGGAACAAATTCTCTTTAGGAAAAGAAGGGGAAAGTGCCCTGGGTTCTCATCTTTTGGAATGTAAATGCAATTCACTGGGAAAAGATGCATTTTACAGTTTCAATTCATGAGATATTTCCATAGTTCTGGGTTTTATCTCCCTTTGACATTTATTTATTTGTTTGTTTGTTTGTTTTGAGACAGAGTTTCACTCTTGTAACCCAGGCTAGAGTGCAGTGGTACTATCTTGGCTCATTGTAACCTCCGCTCCCAGGTTCAAGAGATTCTGCTGCCTCAGCTTCCTGAATAGCTAGGACTATCAGGTGTGTACCACCACGCCTGGCTAATTTTTTGTATTTTTTAATAGAGACAGGGTTTCACCATGTTGACCAGGCTGGTCTCAAACTCCTGATCCCAGGTGATCCGCCCTCCTCAGTCTCCCAAAGTGCTAGGATTACAGGTATGAGCCGCCAAGCCTGGCCTCCCTTTGACATTTAAAATCATACCTCCAAGAATGTAAATCCTTTATTATCTATTCAGTCATCTTTTAGGTAAAAAGTCTTCTCCTTTAATTTAGGTCTGAAATTTCTGTTTTAGTTTTGATCACAAAGCCCTAAATTCAGAAACATGAAAATGAAAATATTTTCTCTGCAGTCTTACAGACATCCTATATCATATTCTGCTTTAAAAAAAATTCTGTTCTGTTTTCCTCTTCTCATTACAACATTTACAATTTGTTGATCAAAGTTAACTTTTCGTAGATGACTCTGATCTTTACAAAGGTTGTATATATGTGTGTATACGCACAGACACACACACACACACACACACATACATATAAAGCTCTGTCTTAGACTTTTTTTTTTCACTTTTGTGACATCAGAGAGAAAAGGAAGTGAAAATATCAATTTAAATAGAAAATAACGTTCGTAAAAGTGGACTACGGATGAAATAAGGCATCTGAAGATCACGTGGTCTCAAAACTTCATTTGGCAAATAAATGATAGAAATGAAGGTGCAGGGGTAAAGTATTAGATTAGTGCAAAAGTAATGGTGGTTTTCGCTATTACTTCTAATTGCAAAAACCACCATTACTTTTGAACCAAGCTAATAACTTGTCTAATGTTGCCTTTTGGGTGAAAGTCTAGCATACATTTGAATTATGAGGTTTTTGTGTCATCCTTACAAACAAGATCTTTAATCCCAGAGACTATCTATCTCTACAGCAGTCTTCAATTCAAAACACCCCAAGTTTCAGACATAAAGCTTAGAGATTATAAAATGTTGGAAAGTTTACCTCAAAGTATCTAAAATATGTGATAAGGTACTAAATCGTTAGTTAACAACATGGCCACTGCTCCAGTGACCTGAAAGCCTAGTACTCCCTTTCACTAGATAGGAAAAGGGAACAGCATCATGAACCCACATGGGCACTGTGCTTATTGCAACTTTTCCCATGGCCACTCATAAGTGATTTTGTCCCAGCTGGTACCCACAGGACAGCGTACACTATAGTGATTGTAATATCTCCCTCCATGTATGAATTCTCCACACACTAATCCTCTCCCTGCACTAAGATACTAATATTAATTATAATATTAATGATTACTTCTGACATGTTGGTCATGGCTTGGGAATTCTATGTGTATTAACTTATTTTAACACTCACAATAACTCTATCATTATTCCAATTTAAAGATGAGTCTCAAAGAGATTAAATCACTTTGTTGATTTGTGAGTTGGTTAACCCCAGCATTAACCAACTCACAATCACTGAGTTGGTAAATGCTGGGATTGGGTTTAAGTCCTGGATATCTGGCTCCAGAGACCACATTCTTCATCATTATGCCATACTGACCTTCAGTAAACACAATCCTCAAGTAATGTAGGAAAATTGCATTATAATGATTCATATCACTTGGCATAGGACGACCTTAGAAGAATTTGATGTCAAAGATTTTCACAAACAGTAATTTCCAAATGTAATGTATTTGTAGTTTCTAAACTGGCCATTGCCTTTATTTTTACCTACTGGTAAAATGGCACACATTCACCGGAAGTCATTTCTCTGGGGAAAGGACACAAAAATTTCAATCCATTATCACATTATAAGAAAATATGTTTGCTTGTTTTTCCCACTTTTCCCACCATAATGAATGTTTTATTTAAACATGTATAGATCACTTTCATAATGTTAATATCTGTTGAATCATTAAATTCTATAAACGTATATAAGAAAATTATCTACCAACCTTCTAAATGGTACTGTACAAGGTGTGTACACTGAGATGACAGCCTCATCATGGTGACTGGGACTCTTTAATTTTTATGACACAACTGACTTTTTAAGGAAATTTCCCACAGTATATTGTTTTTTGAGACATTTCAACGCAAAATTATCAAAGTTATCTGTGTGCAAGAATATTCACTTGTCCATCCATTAGCTTATTTTATTCAAAAATATTTATTCATTTTCTCCTATGTACGAGCATGATCCTGGAAATACAATACTAAACAAGACAGACAACATCTCTGCCATCATGCAGCCTACAGAGTGAGTGAGTGTAGAAAGAGCAAAAGAATGTATCCTGAGGGAAATAAAAAAACAAAATTCAAAAATAAAAAAAATAAAGTATCATATTACATTCAGAGGCAAGTCAATAAATTCAATAACATACTAACAAAAATTATATAATAACATATGTTCTCCAGTGAAGGACAAATCTAACTGTTGATAACACCATAAGAAGTGCATTATCACATGTATTTTCCAACAGTTTAATCCTGAAGGGCTTAGCATTTTGGATTACCTACACTTTGACTCCAGCATGCACACTTTCTCATATATATCATTAGCAAATTATGGCAGTTTCAAACTATGTACTGATTTAGCAAGGAGAGAAAAATATATAACAGACTAAGAGGGAGGACGAAAGGATGAGGAAGTAAGGAGTGAGTGAAATTACTGATCTCCTAGATCTCCAGGCTTGATGAGAAGAAATGTCTCTGGCCATACTAAAAATTAATTCAGCATTCCCCACTCCAGTTTACTCCATGGGTGTCTGCTCAATCCAGGCACTGCAATGTCTCTTTTCACTTCTCCTTAAAAGAGCCTGTACATTTCTGTCTAAACTCAAGACATGTTTTTGTTTTCCTTACACCAGGTAGGGCCCTGTGTAAGGAAATTTCCTTTAGAATTCCTATAGAATTTCCTTTTCTATAAATAAAGCCTTAATGTGCAACTAGCCTTTTTATATAGAAGATGGCTTCCTTACTTATGATGGCATAGTCTAGAAGAATATTGGTGGCATAGTCTAGAAGGATATTGTTTTCTATACTGACTTTCATTTATGGGCAAAATTATTTGAAGGCTAGAACTGTTATTCTGGTTTTATATCTTGGGGGAAAAATAAAAGGACACAGTAAGGGCAGATGAAATTCTTAACCATTAAATATGTGTGTGTTTATACACATTTATATTTCTATGTAAAAAGTTTGAAAATACTTTATGTATATGGTGATATATAGAATGAGTATATATCACTTTATTAGATGAAGAAAAATGAGTGAGATTTGTTTTACAGAAAAAAAAGACCTACTTTATTAATACTTTCTGAGCACCGTTGGTATTTTAAAAATCTGCCTTTGCAATGAAAGAGTATCTTGCCTTGTATAAGACCTTTTTTTTTCAATTGGTCAATCTGTTTAACAGTTGAGTTATAGTTGAAGTGTATATTAGAACATAGAGAAAGAAAGAGACCAGTAAATTCACAAAGTCTTATAAAAACATATAGACACTGAAGCTTTCTGCATCATAAGACATCAAAATTTTAGAGTAATGGCATTTTTATTTGTGTTTTGCTATGGTCATCTCTTCCATAATTAATTTTAAACATTTTTCTTGAAGGAATTTCAAATTTTTGGAAGAATTATATGAATAATACAAAAAGATTTCTATATCCTTCACCCAGATGAATTCAGAAGTTGATAACATTTTGCCACATTTGTGCTCGCTCTCTCTTTCTGATTGTCTTTTACAATATTGACATTTTTAAGAGTTATGGAATGGTTGTTTTGTGAAATGTCCTATAATTTGATTTGAATTTATCTCTAACATTTCATCATTATGAGATTTAGGTAATGCATTTTTGGCAGAGATACTACTCCTGGTTTTTCATTCCCTTTCCCTGTTATCCCTCTGTACACACAAATATATGTTAGTGAGTTAGTTGTAGACAGCATGTCACTTTATCTATAATTATAAATTTTTCTAACATATAAGCAGAATTTAAAGTCATGCTTTTATGTAATTATAGACATTTAACGTTAGTACAATAATATTATGTAATATTTCATTTCTGTAGTTGTCTCAATAATGTTCTTTATGGCAAATTTTACCTGATCCAGGATTCAATACAGCATCACAAATTGTACTTAGTTGTATTGTCTCATAAAAAATGATAGTAAGAAAAAAATAATAATTGAAAAACTGAAAAAAATAAGAATTTCTGAGTACATATTGATAATTAAAAAATAAAAAGGAAGGGGACGTCTTTATTACATTATAATTTAAATAAATAAATATTAATATAGAAGAGAGTTAGAACATCATTTTGCAACTGTGACAGTAATAATTGATTCAGACAAGAATTTTCAATTGCTACTAAACATACTGGGTAAAATTGGAAGAACATGATATTAAAGAGTCTATATTCCCCATAGTTTACTTATTATTTACAAAGAGAAAAATGGCAATATTCAAGTGTAAAACCTGGTGAACATATTTAACCAAGTAACCAAAGTTAACAACAACAACAAATTGCCAAGATGTGCATTTTGAATGTGATGAAACTAAGAGCACATCACCCTCATTTATTCCTATTAAATATACATAAAATCAGACTCTAGTTATGAGAAAATACATGTAGGTATTGCTCTAGGAGTAAAAAATAATTCTAAACAAGACAGTCAAAATCTTAGCTCTAATGGAGCCTGTGGGAAAAATGGAGAAAAGTTGCTTGAGGAAAATAAAAATGAAATTAAAAATTTAAAAATCAAAGTGTGGTGTTACAGAGTCAAGTCCATAAAGTTGGATACCATAATAACAACAACAGCAATAAACAACAGCAAAACAGTAGTGAGAGGTATTCTGTATTGGAGTACAAGTGACTGCCAATAATAATAAACTTGACAGACCCAAGGTAAAGGACATTCTTCAAAATCACGGCATGCAATCTTCAAAAATGTCAACATCATGGAAAATGACAAAGGCTGAGAGTTTTCCTCCTTGCTATATCAAACAGCTATAACCACAATTCTCAAAACGTTCAAGTAGAAATAAATTCATAATACCTAAAACTTTCTTAGATAACTATTTAATAGCAAATTTTGAAAAAAGTAGATGTACGCTAAGTATACAATTCAATATTAAGGTTTTGATGTAATTATAAATATGCTCACAGTCTATTCTGTTTTGTAATAACATTTTATGAACTATTTAATGGATTATAATCCTGGTGATTTTAATTTGCTTAATAAAATTTTCAGTAAAAATGAATTGATTTTCTGATTCTATTTATAAAAATATCCTAATAGCAAATTATAATAGGTGAGAAATGATGGGATGTTTATTAGGGGATTTTATGTTTAAAATATAAATATTTACATTTACTAGAAATATAGCTATATTTGTAAAAATTAGATTAATAAACACATAATAAAATGACATTTCAATTCAGATACTAGTTGATAAAATAAAGTAATATCTATTTTTATAAATTTGTATAATTGCCAAATGCTACATAAGTCAAAGTTAAAAGACTATGTGAATCAGAGTGTTTTATAGCCCTTTTCCCTAGTGTTGAAGTTTTTTTTCTTTTTTTTATGTTTGTGAATATTTTATTTATTTTTACTTCGCAACTTTGGAGAATGTGAAATTTAAATATTCTTCTTTTTTTCCCCATTTATTTATTTTATTGCATTTTAGGTTTTGGGGTACATGTGAAGAACATGCAAAATTGTTGCATAGGAACACACATGGCAGTGTGATTTGCTGCCTTCTTCCCCATCACCTACATCTGACATTTCTCCCCTTGCTATCTCTCCCCAGCTTCCCACCCCCCACCCTATTTTCAGCTCAAAGAATGAATACTCCATATATTTAATGCTACCAAAGCATAATAACAAAATACTGCTTACATTTTGATACAACGTTTCCACTTCCAAGAATTTAATCAAAATTAATGTTACATGGAGTTGGCACCACTATTGAGGAAGCATTTAACCAAAAATAACATTACATGGAGGTGATACCACTATTGAGCGCACATTTTGGAAATTGTTAGAATCAGTTTTGGTTGACACATAACTGGTATGGCTATAGAAATTTTAAATAATCTTACCAAATGTTCATGTGAGTATAAAAGCAATTCCCACAATTTGGACTTCAGAACTTTATCCAGTGTCAACTATAATTTTGGACACTCTTGTCACCAAGAGCATTGCTGTTTGTAGTGCCCACATCCACACTCCCACACACATAAATATTTCTGTCATTTTTTTCATTTAAAGTTATTGGATACAGAATCATTTCACATATTCAGGCAAGCCTTTGAAAATCCAATAAAGTCTTCAGTGCAGGGATTGGCAAGCTTAGACTCTGGACAAACTCATGCCTGTCATTTGAATTTGCAAATCAAGTTTTATTGGAACAAAGCTATGCCCATTTATTACCTATTGTCTATGACTTTCTTTTGTTCTGTGATGCTAGCGTTGAGTAGCTGCAGCAGAGACTAGTATTGGCAAAGCCAAAAATATTTAGTATCTGGCATGTTACATAAAAAGGTTGTATACTCATGTTTTAGTGCACCGTGCTCAAGCATTTATATATACTTAGATAAATTTAAGTAAAACTTTTATTCACTTTAATTTTTTGTTACAGTGTGATATATTGATTTTTTAATTATGTAATTTGCTTATAGTATGTGTGATTTTTAGTTTAGGATAAGAAGAAAGGCATTACAAAATACATGCTACATAAGGAAGTTTGAGGACTTGATAAAACTGTAAGCAAGTACCCTAAAAAAAGAGACCTAGATAAGTCTTTTCACTCCGTTGATTGTTTCCTTTGCTGCACAGAAAGTTTTAAGTTTGGTGTAGTTGTCATTAATTCCTCTTTAAACGGTTAGTAGAATTCTGTAATGAAGCCATCTGTTCCTGGGTTTTTCTTTCTTGAGTGTTTTTTTACTATTGATTCAATATCTTAATTATAGATCTGCATATATTTTCTATTTTTTCATGATTCAGCCTTGGTAGGTTAAATATTTCTAGGAATTTATTGCTTCTAGGTTACCTACTTTGTAAGCATTTAGCACTATAAACTTTCCCATTAGTATTGCTTTTGTTGCATTCCATATATTTTGATATGCTGTGTTCTTGTTTTCATTTATGTGTAGATATTTTTAATTTATCTTGTAATTTATTCGTTAACCTGTTAGACATTTAAGAAGGTCATGTTATTAAATTTCCATGCATTTGTGATCCTTATTGTTTTCCTATTGCAATCAGTTTCTGGTTCCATTCTACTGTACTTGGAAAAGATATTTCATATCATTTTAACCTTCTTCAATATGTTAAGACATTTTTGTGAGCTAATATGTCATCTATCCTGGAGAATGTTATGTGCACACTTGAGGAGAATATATATTCTTATGTCAAGTGTTTTACATATGTTCATTCAGTCTAATTGGTCTAAAATATTGCTCATACCCTCTGATTCTTTATTGGTATTCTTGTTGATATATCCATTATTGAAACTGGGGTATAGAGGTCTCCTACCATAATTGTATTGCTATCTATTTCATCCTTCGATTATGTCAGTATTTGCTTCATATGTCTAGTACCTCTGATATGAGGTGACTACACAAAAATAGACACACACACATATATTTATACACACTAATGGTCAACTTACTAGGCCAATTTAACAATTTTATATATAAATGTAGATAAAGTTGACCATTTTATCATTATATAACGTCCTTTTTGTGTTTTTTGATAATTTTAACTTAAAATCTATTTTATCTGATATAAGCATAGCTCACCCCTTGTCCCTTTTGGTTACTACGTTTTTAAAAATTTAACTTTTATTTAAGTTCAGGGGTACATGTACAGCTTTGTTATGTAGGTAAATATGTGTCATGGGAGTTTATTGTACAGATTACTTTATTCCCCCAGCATTAAGCCTAATACCCATTAGTTATTTCTTCTGATCTGCTCCTTTCTCCCACCCTCCACCCTCTGATAGGCGCCATAGATGTTTTTATCTGTACATGAACATTAACTCAGTGTCTTTATGGGGAAGTGCGTGCTGGGACTCCCTAATTTGCCATCTTGCTGATTTCACTCCTCCTACCTGATATACTTTTAAACCTTCAATGCCATTGGTGATACACCAGAGCACACATTTTCTCTTACTCATGGTATATACGCTCCATTCTAATGCTCCAGAGGGTGGAGGGTGGGAGAAGGGAGTAGATCAGGAAAAATAGACAGTGAGAAAATTCTCACTTGTAAGTAGGAGATAAATGATGAGAACACGTGAACACATAGAGGAGAACAACACCTCTTTTGTTTTTACACCTCTGGCTCAATAATTTTAAATTACCTATGTTTGAGGTCAATAATTCTTTCTTCTGCTTGATCAAGTCTGCTGTTGATCTCTTCCAGTAAAAATTTCCATTTTGTTATTACATTCTTCTGTTTTAGAATTTCTGTTTAATTCTTTATTTAAAGTTTCTGGTATTGTCTGAATGTTTGTATATCCTGAACATTTATATGTTGAAGCCCTAACCTCTAATGTGATGGTATTAAACGGCTGGGGGATTTGGGGGAGGTGATTAGATCATGAAGGTAAAAGCCTTGTCATTGGAATCATTTCCTATATAAAAGAGACTATAGAGAGCCAGCCAGCCCCTTTTCACCATGTGGAAACACCGCTAGAGGGCATTATCTCTAAGGAAGTGAGCTCTAATCGGACACCACTGATCCCTAGATATTGGAATTTCCAACCTCCAGAGTTATGAGAAATAAATTTCTATTGTTTATAAGATACCTAGTCAATGGTATTTTGTTATAGAGGCCCCACAAATTAAGACAGTTTCTATCTCCTTATTGATAATCACATTTTATTTGTGCATTGGTACTCTGGTATTGTGTCGTTTTCTATCTGTATTCTCTTTTAGATCACTGAGACATTATTTTAAATGCTTTATCAGGTAATCTATTTCTCTGGGCTTGGTTTTGGACTTTGATTTTTTGCCTGTGTGATCATGTTCCTCCGGTTTTTATTTGTTCGTTAGTTGTTTTTTTTTTTTCTTTTGCCTTTTGATTTTTATTTTTGCTGAATTTTATGCATTTGAAAATAACAGCCACGTCTTCCAGTCTTTATGGATTGGCTTCATACAGTATAAGACCCTCAACAATTATTAGGCTAGAGATTCTGGGGAGTTCTGAAATTTTTTTGAGAGATGCGACTTCTCTGAGCTTGTGCTTGTAATTTTCTCCTTACAGAAAGAATCTTTTTCGAGGGCTCATAATCTCTTATTCCATCTGGCGTCTTTCTGGAGGACTTTAATTACTCTGGTGTTATGGTTGCAAGCTACCCTGCTCTCCTTTGTTCTCAGAGCCCCACAGGTTTCCAAATGATGCTAGATTCTTATCAGTGCCCATATCAGATGAGGCATAACAATTTCTTCAGCAGCTCTCCAAAATACTGAAACATCAAGTTCATGTTCCACTCTTCTCCCTCCCTCCTGTCAGAGGAACTATGAGTCTTGCACCTTTTCCCAATCAGAGCAAGCCATGCTGGCCTCCATCCGTGGAACTTCAGGCTTCCCTTCAACTGCTCTCCCTTGCTTTAGCATCTCCCAGGCATCCAAACTATGTACGTTCTGTTAGCATTCTGAGACAGATGAGACAGACAACAGTGCTTTGGGTAGCTCTTCTTAAAATGGGGATATTGGATACACATTTCACTTTTATTTTTTCTGAGAGAAGAGCAGTTTGCTGATCTGAACAGTGGTAGGTTGGGAAAGAGGGAATTATTCATAAAGGGAAAAGGCTTTTTTTACCCATTTCGATGTGGTGGTTCTCAGCTTTGGGCTTGCCTGTGGTACTGCAGTCTTTTAACTGGTTTCTGGAGTTGTCACAGATGTTTTTATCTGTACATGATTGCTAACTCAGTGTCTTTATGGGGAAATGTGTGCTGGGGCATCCTAATTTGTCATCTTGCTGATTTCACCCCCCTACCTAATATACTTTTAAACTTGCAATTCCATTGGTGATACACCAGAGCACACACTTTCTCTCACTCATGACATATACTCTCCATTCTAATGCCCGGGTGATAGAAAGATAGGGAAGTTTATTTTCTTCTCCTTTTTGTATTTTCTCTCTAGATTATTTGTTAATTTTGAAAACAAAAAGCTATTATTTTCTATGTCTGATATTATATCAGATGTCAAACTGAATTTCTGATCTTCCCCTTCCTCCCAACCAAAAAACAACAAACAACAAAACCTCCTGCACTCAAAGCATTTCTTTATACGTTAACGTATATGTAATTTCACACTTCCAGTTCCACAAATCAGAAAGCTCAAAGCTGTTCTTATAATATCTGCTTCATTTACACTTCACAGCCTATCTATTGAGAAATTCTGCTAACTGTATATTTAAAATATGTCTACAATACAGACAATACATATCACCTCCACTGCTACCATCCAGGCCCAAACAGCATCAACACTAGCTTTGATCTGGGGCATAAACACCAAACAGTATTCTTTGAAGCTATCCTTTCTCACCTTAAGACAAGGAAGACATATAGAAAAATCTTATTAATTGAAATAGGGTCTATAGCTTCTTTTTCCCAAATCCTCTAATGATTTAATTCGGAGTAATAGTCAAAGTCTTTACGAAGTTCTCCAAGCCCAACATGATTTAGACATTCTTCCTTTCTTAGTTTTCATCTTCTTGTACTCTGACTTTCTTCTTCTTCCTGTTCCTTGACCATGTCAGCGCATGTCCCTTGTCAGAAATTTGATTTGTGTTCTCTCTGCTGAGATGTTCTTCCCCCATATGACTCATTGGTTAACTCCCTTACCTCCTTCAAATCTTTATGCACATTTCTCCTTCTCAAGGGGTCTGATACATATTGTCCTGTGTCATATACAAACTCCTCTCTACTCAGGCCTCCTAATCTGTATTAACTTGATCAATATTTTCTTCATTTCACAGTTAAACATAATCAACTTATATTATTGGCACAAATGAAAAGATGAAGTGTCACATTTTATATGTAATCCTACTGTAAACTTTGGATTTAATTGCATTATTTAAAAATAAGATTGAAATTGTTAATGGTATTTTCTTTTGATTAACAATAAATGTGTTTGCAGTAATTCGGTGCATCACAGGTAATAATGAGAAGAAGCGTGCCTGAATCTGCTGCAGAAGAGCATATGCATGAGCCAATCAGAAAAGTTATAATCTTTAAACAATCTAGTAACTGATATGCTAGTGGCTACTGGGGAAAAAGACTCCTGTTATAGAAAAATATCAGTGGATAGTTTACAATATTTTCCCTGTCAATCATCTATATGTAAATATTTAAGTTTTTATATATCTGATAAAATCTTCTAACCAATTATTTATATATTGAATAGCTGTACCTCACAGATACTCCCATTCTGATTCATGTTACAATGAATTGATATGTCACATTTTCTAAGAGAAAGAAAACAGATAGGTAGCAAACATCTATAACATTCATTATTCCGATAATTTATCCAACAAATTCACTGAGTTCTTAGTATGTGATAGATTTGTGGGATTGGAACTGGAACTATTGGAACAAATGACAACTCTTCAGTTAGGGAGCTCATGTGTGAGCAGGGGAGAGACCTATGCAAAACTGGTCTTAATACAGTAAAACATCCTACGTCAAGAAAATGACGAATGAGGTCAGGGAGCCAAAAGTGGATAAATGATAGAAAAAATGTTGTAGGCTTATAAGCATTTTAAAGATTCCCACAAGATCTCAGGTACAGCGATGAGTATCAATATTTATGTGTGTCCTCTATCATAATCATCTTTTTTTTCCCTTTGGTTAGAGTGTTTGAGTATATACTAGTTTGTTTTTACCATTTCATAACTATTAAAGCGAATGAATGTCATTTACTCAACAAGAGGTATTGATCACAGTAGAAGAGAGTGTTAATCCTACCTAGGAAGAAAATGCAGGATGAAATGTCCAGTGTTGTTAACTGAAAAAATCAATAGAACTCTCGTCTCCTACAATTGTGGGACGTTGGCTATTTGTGTCACTGCATGTGGTTTCCATAGCCTGAATATTTTGCTGAACCCTGAGTATCACACACTTAAGATGACAGCCCTGTATTTACTCTGTCAAAAATTTCAGTTTCAATATCTGGTTTACTTAGTAGCTTCATATTACTGCTAGTGTGATATGATGGGCAACTCAAATGGCACATGGTGGAACATTTATGCTTTCTTAGGAGTATCTGTAAAATATGATTTATAAGAGTATATTATGGAATGTATGGATGAGGGGATTTCATTTGATAGATTATTTTTTAAATTATATTTTAAGTTCTGGGGTACATGTGCAGAACGTGCAGTTTTGCTACACAGGTATATATATGCCATGGTGGTTCAGAAACCAAATTTATTCACTTTGAACATTATCTATGGTGGATACTTTCCTCACAATTGAGTTTAAGAGCAAAAACAAAAATACATCAAGTTTACAGGTAAAGAAAAAAATGAAACAAAATCATTTATTTTGAAAGGCAGGCTACCGTAACTTCAGATATTTATTCTTGTAAAACAATAGAGGCAATAATACCCTGTCTGTCCTCCAACATTCAGAACTGAGTTCTCTAATATCTAATTTAGGGTTTATCTCTGGAATTCTCCGATCTCGCATAAACTTTCACATAGACCAAAAAAAAGCAATTCTTCTTTTTGTCTTTTTTGAATGACCTTTAAACTAAGAATGCAAATAGGAATTCAGAGGCAGCCCATTGCGTGGTAATCAGCACATGGATTCTAGTGCAATATTTAATGTTCCCATAATAAGAATAATTTTTAAAAGAAACGTTAAAGCACTAATTATTCAAAAATGTGACACACAAATTACTAATTATAAAACAAAGAGGTCATGGCATGTGTCATGGTCCCCTAGCCTTTTGATTACGTTTTAGAACCCGTATGTTAAATTCTGAAAGATCTGCATTTTCTGTGGAAGTTTCTAATGGCTTTAAATGATTATTGGAGCTTTATACAAACTTTTTGTTTTAAGTTAGCGATTAAAACTCCCCAATTATATCATCAGCATGCAGCCCACCTATATATTCAGAACATTTTCTATCCTAGATATGACAAGAGACAATAGTTAAAAAAAATCAAATCAAAAAGGGTCAGAAGAGCTTTAATGGAGAGTACTCACAGCATATTAAATCCTGTCCTTAACATAGACTTGTTCAACATTTAAATAGGATTTTTAAAAGCTTGTGTTCAATATTAAAATGACATTGCAATAGTTCTCTGCTGAAAAAAAGAAGTTAATGCCTTTTAATTTTAAAGCGTCTTATTTAGCCAAAAAATCTATAAGATTTCAGCACCAAATGTTTTTCTTGGTTTATTTCTGTTGTTATTTTTCCCCTCTATGAATAGTGTATCATCTTTAATTAAACCCTACTTTTTCATCCTTTATAATCCATTAAAACTTTTTAAAACATATTTCAACACAAGATAAGTTTGCTTAATAATTATAAAAGATTAGTTTTTTTAGATTTATTAATATAGTGACTAAAATAATGACAGACTGGTCTTAGATGTGATTGAATTTTCATAGGAGCACAAAAAGCAGATGCTGAAACCTTAAAGTAAATATAAGTTTATCATTCTACTTTGTTACATTTACCTAAATGTATATTTCTACCTCATTCTCTTACCCAATAAAAATTGTCATGGGTTGTAGGTAAAAGATCATCTTGCTTTCTGCTTCAGGCAAAAATTTTTGTAAAAAGCCATTTAGCATAAGTTAATTTGCTGTAATTGAATGAAACAGATATAATAGACAGAGTTTTCTTGCAAAACCTAATAAAATCAATAAAATAAAAATAAAATTACTGAGATTAATGATCTGGAAAATATTTTGTTTGAATGAGATAATTCAACTGCATTCTTCCTTATATATTTTATTGTTTTATAGTAGGTTAATGTTTTTCTTACAGAACAAACGGATTTTATCTAGGTATGGCAGTATTATCTGAATGGTGGAAAGAAGAGGGTCGCAAATGTGATCATCTGAAATAAAAACACATGTAGTGTTGTCATGTGAAAGTGTCCAGTTTTGACTAAGTAAGTAAATATTAAGACATTTTAGAAAGCTTAATAGTCAAAGACTTCTTCAGTAGTTCATTATTACAACAGATTTTTTCAGCATAGAACTCAAACATGTGTGCAAGAATCCTGTAGAGTAGTACACCAAG
Source organism: Cebus imitator (assembly GCF_001604975.1). Lineage (NCBI taxonomy): Eukaryota > Metazoa > Chordata > Mammalia > Primates > Cebidae > Cebus > Cebus imitator. The sequence goes on from NW_016107797.1 coordinate 1,528,240, forward strand.
TCAGCAACTATTGCAGGAAGGGAAGTAAGGCTTGATTCTGTACCACTTCCTATCAAATGTTTAAATAACTCTTTTACTTTATGCTTTATTAATTTAACTTTACCTCCTTTAACTTTGAAATAGCTTCCTTCTAAATTATTTCTTGTTCATACATGCTTTGAACATGAAAACTATGAATTTAGGTATAATTTCCAACCTATTATTTTAGACATATAGCCAAGAGTTGTATGATACGGGCCTAATACATGAGCTAGAAACTCTCCTAGGCACTGAAGACATGACTTAACTTTAAGATCTTACATTTTTGTGAGTGATTGATAACACATAAGGAAATAAATAAAGACAGTATAGTATATACCTTAAAATATATACTGAGACAAAAGCAAGCAAATCAGAAATAGTGGATAGAGAATAACAAGAGCAGTGGGAAGATCTGAACTATTCTAAGATTAAAGAAGACCTATTTTAGGAGATAATATTGGGCCAGAAATGAAATGAAATAAGATATAAAATAGA
>NW_016107797.1:1528775-1553446 GCF_001604975.1 Cebus imitator
AAAAAAAAAAGGGAAAAAAATTCTACGAAAAACAAAAATCAAAGACAAAAAACAAAAGTTTTTTTTTAATTTAGCATGTTTGAGAAACAGAAGAAAGAATATACATAGGTGAGAGGGGAATGGGCAAGGGGATAAGAAGAGACTCATTCTTTCAGCAATGTTCAGAAGATTGGATTCAGGTAGGGAAGTAATAGCAAATATATTCAGGAATTTGAATAGGACAGTGGGGTGTGTGTGTGTGTGTGTGTGTTTTAAGTTCTGACCAGGTTAAATGTAAATTATTTATTAGTTATCCAAGTGACATGACATATTAAGAATTCAGAAAATCTCAGTCTTGTCATAGTTTCACCAATCTGAATCTGAGTAGTTTAAATAAAATTAAATGAGTTGCAAGAAAGAAAAGAGCATGATATTCGATTACAGCAGAATGTTTTACAAATTCAAAGTAAACTTATTTTGCTCTACTCCCAAACGACCCAGTAGGTCTTGGGAATTCTGAATATCCTCATCAATATCATGAAGGGGTTTTAAACATTGCGATTTCATTATTTTGTTTTGCAGCCTTTTAAAGTAATTAATTTTGTGCCATTTTATGAAATAACTCTTTTCTTTCTGTGTAGCCAGCCAGTATTGTATTTATCTGAGAGTTAGCTACTTAGACTATTTTATTTCTCTTCTAAGTGAATGTGAAAGACATCTGTTTTCATAGTCTACATTTTTCATTTTGAACTATGATATGTAATTTTCCCCAAAGTAAGAAATTATATTTTTCTTTTGTATAAAAAAGAGAATTCTGTAAACAATATCACAGTGTTTTGCAATATAATTTATTAGTATATTGCTGCCCATTTACACTCTTCTTTTGACAATGAATGTTAAGTCAAATTTTATTGAAATTAAGTACAAAATGCTGTTCTTCATTATAGATCATACAGTAAAAGTGCTAAATAATTGCAATGTGCATTTTATTAGCTAAGAAAATGTTTGTGGTGATCCAGAAACAACTCTGTGTTCCCTTTTTAGCCAATCTCTATTTATATCTTTACACTGTGTGTTAATACATTCACATACACACACACACACACACACACACTTTTTTTTTTTTCTCCTAAAGAAGAACATTGGTGAGAAAACTCTAAAAATCAAATCTAGGATGATTTTTTTGTTTTGTATCCCACAAGATATGTGACCTTGGGCAAGTTATGTAACCTCTGTGAGACTTATTTGCACAATGGAATAATCAAACACAATGTATGCCTATACCATTGCAAAACACTTAACAATTAAATCACTTGGAAGAATAAAATATTGATGAGATTATGCACAGTGTGAGAGATAATTCATTCAGTTGTTGAGTTTATAATATTGAGTATTTATAATATTCTAATGCATAGTTTAGCCATCTAATTCTAGCAAAGAACAAATGAGACAAAAGGTCTGCCTCATGGTCCTTGTATTCTAGTGGGAGAAAACAAACAAAAGAAGAAATAAGCACCATATCAGATGGTGATGAATGTCAGGAGAGAAAATAAAGTATGAAAATCGAGAGGGGCAGCATGGGACAGTTGGTTGCTATTTCAAGTTTAACAGTGCGGTCTGGAAAGCCTCACAGGTAAGACAACATGTGAGCAGAGACCTGATGGGAGTGAGGGAATAAACCATGCAAAGACACCTGAGCAGGGAAGCACATCTACAGTTCAAAGGAACACAGCAGAAACCAGAGATGCTAGGAAAAAGCCAGTGAGGATACCGTCAGGGGAGATGAAGCTGGAGCTACAAAAAATACAAGGCTCTGATAAGTTTATTGTGAAGACGTGTGCTTTAACTCTGAATGAATTGGTAATCAATATGAGGGTTAGAGAAGGTGTGACCTGGTCTCTCTTTCATTTTAAAAGGATCCCTCTGGCATCTGTATGAAAAATGGATTTCACAGGGACAACTGTAAAGGCCGGAGGGCAGATTATCCAAGGCATTGCTGGTTGATTCATCATTGAGACTTAGAAAATGATTTTAAACAATAAAAGTCGATTATGTTACGCAACAACTACTCTATTAAAACCATGTTTTTTCTACAATAAGTAAACCGGTATTGGTATAGGAATAGACAAATTCAGTATAGGGAGTATAAAAATAGACACACATATTTAATTGATTTTAGGAAAAGGCATCAATTACATAGGGATGGAAAAGAATTTTTGAAAACATTGTTAGAACAATTGAATATCTGTAAGCTAAAAACAAAACAAAACAAAACAAAGCCAGGGTGATTATCTCACTTCATGTACAAGTTGAAATAGGACATAAAACTAAAAGCAAAACCCAAAATCTTAAAGCTTTTAGAAAGAATTGTAACATAGTTTTCCACCAGTCTCTCCTGTTCTTGCAGGTTTTAGGAACAGAGACAATGAAAACCTGTTGTTGCAAACCATCTTTTAAAAATGTTTGTGTAATAGGCTGGGCATGGTGGCTCATACCTGTGATTCCAGGACTTTAGGATGTGAGGACAGTGGGGGGCCAGGGATCCCCTGAGGTCACTTTGTGGTTCTTGTGTTCTAGTGGGAGGAAACAAACAAAGTGGGAGGAAAACAAAAAAGTGGGAGTTTGAGACCAGCCTGGCCAACATGGTGAAACCCTGCCTCCACTAAAAATACAATAATTAGCTGGCCGTGGTGCCGCACTCCTGTAATTCCAGCTGCTTAAGATGCTAAGGCATGAGAAGCTCTTGAACCCAGGAGGTGGAGGTTGCAGTGAGCGGAGATCTCACCACCACACTCCAGCCTGAGTGACAGAGTAAGACTCCGTCTCAAAAAAAAAAAAAAAAAGCTATATATGTATATAGTATTTTATATAGAGAGATATAGATATACATAAATCAGAGTAAGAACATTAAGTACAAAACTGAGAAGGTTTGAAGGGTCTTTGATATTAAAAATATGTTTATATATATATATATATATATATATATATATACACACACACACACACACACATATATATAAAATTATTATATAAATAGTAATTAGTTTTGGAAGACAGAGGTAATGTTGCTCCCCAGAATGCGTGAGTTTGCTTACAACCTTGGAAGAAGAAGATAGTGTCTCCTTATGGAACAAATCAATGCTTACTGCTTAGCACAATAAAAATCATGTCTTCCTCCAGATCAAAGGGCGGGCAAGCTTAGTGCCTATTATAAAAGATTCAAATGTTCTGTGTTCAACGTTTTTCTCCGGTAACTCACCCTTCTCAACATGAAACACTAATCCTAGTCCATCCGTGTCAATCACATGGGACTTGAAGTGAAAGAAATTTGAAAAAAGAATACGGATAGTCATGCTGTTTGTTATTCCTTGACTTATAAAGTCGTTTTTGTGTGATGCCCTAATACTGGGTATTCTAATAGCATTCACAAAACTATAATCAAATATTATTTTGTAAGTAGAGTAAAACCTCAGACCCTTCACAGTACTTAAAACAGAATACTTTCATAGGCTCAGAGTAGGCAAAAATAAATAAATAAATAAAATTTTAAAAATTCTCCAGTCAGTATAACAAAAACCCCCACAAATCATAAGAGACAAAAGTGAATTATAAATTGGGCTTCTTTAATATTAAAAATGTCCCCTCATCAAAAATACTATTAAAAATTATTAAATAAGGCACAGAAAAAAAAATTCACAGAGTGTATATTTCACAAGTGACTAGTATTCAAAATGCATCAGGAAATTATAAAAATCATCAATAAATTACCTAATTTTTTAAAGGAAAAAGTTAAACACATGTACACAGAATAAAATGTACAAATGTCCAGAAAGCACATGAAAACCTGCTATTATTAGCTAGTGGAAAATGCTAGTTAAAACTACCATCATATTACATTTCAGTCACTATAGTGGGAAACAAAACCAAACCTAAGGGCACTAAATGTTGGAGTGGATATGGAACCACCAGGACCTGATCTTTCATCCACTGCAGATGAGAGTGTAGAACAGTATAAACAATTTGAAGAATTGTTTATGGAATTTCTTATAGAGAGTTAATTATTCAAATCCTATTTATTCGATGAAAATACAAGTGTATATTCACAAAAATATTTTTATCATAATGATTATAACATCTTTATTCATAGCCATAACCTGAAAATGAACCAAATGCTAATCATCAGGGAATTGGATAAATATATTGTGGCAAACCCATATGATGGAATACTGATGGTCAAGCTGAATAGTTACAATATGTGTATTTTAAATTATGTTAACTGTATTTTAATAAAAATTCCCAATTATTAAAGAATGAAATGACAAAAGAATATTTCTATGAAATATATATATATATATATACACATTATATAATCTCACTGATCCTCAGTTTCTCTAAGTGTAAAATAAAGAATTTAATAAAATATCTAAAATGCAAGTCTCATTTTACTGTATATTTTGATAAGGAATTATTTGTTTTTAAGAAAGGAATATATTCAAACTAAGTTTGGAAGAAAACTAATTATGAAATATACAAAGAAAGGAATGTTGTACGAGCCCACAAAAAACTAACACAGGAAATGAAACTTAAATGGTGTAAAAAAAACTCTCTCACTCTCCTCTACTATCCTTTTTATTACTTCTACTTAATTTTCTTTTCCCATCTGTAACCTGACTCTCACAATCTACTTTCCCATAGACCAGAAAGGCTGCCCCAAATTGGTGGCAATGGGTATTAAGTTGACAAAATGTAACAAATTGTATGATTACATTTGATTGTCCCAGTCTCATCATGAGCCAGTACTCAGTAAAAAGAAAATTATTAGACCACTTCGCACTTTCAATATTATATGTTCACCTTTGGGCCCATCAATTGAGTCCATACAAAGCAAGACTCTCTATATAGAGTGAGACATGAACAATAATTCCAGCTCCGAAGCAATGAAGGGAACGGTAAGCTTTTTAGAGAGCCCAAATTTATAAATAAAAGCAACAACGATACCTAGGAAATAACAATAATGCCAAATTCATGTTTAATTGTATTAATATTCATTTTAATTTCATGTAAATTACTTGTATACATATTATGTTGTTTTTATATTTAACTACATGTGCCTTTTTGGTACTAACGGGCACCCCAAAATTATGATAATAAAAATAATGATACAATAGAAATAGAGGCTTACATTTTACTTATATGTAAAACTATTTATGGAGTCTAAGCCTTGAGCCCCATTTGTTTATTTGATGGCTCATTAGCTGCTAAGGAGTATAAATTCACGGGAAATATTCTTTGTTACCCAAAACTTAATTTCTAGCAAACTTCTAGTTTAGTGGTTAGCAAATTATTAAAACCCAATATTTTCTTTATGGCACGCAAGAAAGTCTCTCAATAAAAATAAAAATCATGGCACTTTTTACTTAAGCCAAAACTTAATAATTCAAGAGCTAGGAAATGGGGGATCCTCTGATTATACATTAGTTTTTAGTCATTTTAAACTCCTGTAGGAGCTTTCTCTATTGTCCCTAAAGCAAATGATGTATAAATAAGACAGAAAACGATTGATTTTTTTTTACAGAGTTTATAATTTATTCTCAAGAATAAAAAACACAATTTCTGTTCTTCTTGAAACCAAATATACTTATTTAAGCCATCACTCCCAATGAAATGAAGTCTATTTATTCTTGTGTGTTCACATGAAATAACTGTTTCTACCAAAAATAAGACTGCATATCAAATAACAGCAGAATATAGATAAAAAACATTATATTGCCTGTGTTCAAATGATAAAGATGTGCCTTGCTTTGTACCCTCTAACAATAATCTTCATATCAACTCCACGACAGTTGCAATGAGGTTAATGCAAAATTGAAAAGGTGAGTTACAACTTTCAGTTAAGTAAAAATCTTAAATATAGAAGCTAACATACAGTAACCTAATTTATCCCAGTTTCATTTGATCTGAAAGTTTTTATGTGTTAGATTCAATTTATATGAGAATATGAACTAATAGGAATAAAATTATTACTTAGAGACAAAAATAGTACTGCTTGATTTAGAAGAAATTTTGGCAGTCCTCTGGTTCAAATACAATTTCAATATTTAAATACTTAACATCTTATCTCAGCCATTCAGATATTTCCAGTATTTGAAAACTGATCACCTCCTGAAAAGCCATATTTCCAGAATGTTCTGTAGTCATGCTTAGGCCACTAACAAAAGAATGTCATAAAATTAGACAATGAAAGAAGTTTTTGATAATGTTTGCTTTAATAATTTGAAGTGTAGATGTGTCAAAATAGTATCAACAACAATAAGAAAAATGTAACTTTTCTATACTTTATAAATCTAACTTTTATGTTTCATTGGTGTTATATTTTAAATTAATTATGAAGATACGGCTTCATAAAGTGCTTTGAGCCCCTTAGTTCAGTGCATGGGCTTATTTGCTGCCCATAGTTTTTCATTCTTTATATCAAATTTTTCTGCCTCTTGTAATATTCACCATACAGCACTACTAAAAGTCCATTCAAGGCACTAGCTACTCCTCTCTGAACATACACCAATTAATGTTTTTGCCACTTAAACTGTCGTACAACAAAACTGGACATAATTCCACTTGCGGTCTGACAGCAGATTGTGTGATCAGATTGAATACCACTTCATGCATTTTTTAAAAGGTATGTATTTTAGTTTTTAAATCGTTTTTGGATTATAACACTTTTAATGTGAAGATCATAGTTAAGTATACAGTGACGTAGTATATTTACGTGTCACTTCTACTTTTTTTTTGAGACAGGGTCTCACTCTGTAGGCCAGACTGGATTGTAGTGGTGTGATTTCCCCTCACGCAAACTTTGCCCCCAGGGTTCAAGTGATTCTCCTGCCTCAGCCTCCCAAGTAGCTGGGACTACGGGCATGCACCACCATTACCTGCTAATTTTTGTATTTTTTGTGGAGACTGGGTTTCACCATGTTGGCGAGGCTGATCTCAAACTCCTGACCTCAAGTGATCTGCCAGCCTCAGCCTTTCGAAACTACTTTTTAATTACAAAACTATGGCAGGATTTAGTAGTAGCTTTTCTCTATGTAACTTCTTTGCATCAAGATTATTTGCCCGATCTTACATTCTCTTCTCATACTTGCAGTTTCATATCTATGTATTTATTGAAAATTCTATCCCCAGAATTTGGACCTCCTTGCAAAACAACGTTGAATTTTCTCTGCATTAACATCACTTGGATGTTTAATGTGACCTTCTACTGTTAGAATGTATTTCGTATTCAACATAAAACATTGTGATCTTTTCAATTTCTAGAAATATCCCTTTTTCTTTTCTTTTCTTTTTACAATTGTGTTCCATTTGTTGTTTTAAAAAAAAATATTTGTAATGAATCTAATTTTCCTCCAAGGGTAGAAAATTTTTTTGGTACCATTTGTTTTGTACAACCAAGTAGGATAGCTGTTTTACATGACCTCCTGGCATGTTTGCTCAAGGGTCCAGGAAGTGCCTGCTCTCTGTAGACACTGGGCCAGGATGCTCTCTTCTGTGTAGAGCTGCCTGAATTGACTGATACTAAAGTCAAGCTCTGTTAAATAGAGCATTTCCTTTCTATGAAAAGATTTCTCTTTCAGATCTCCTGCTTCCTCTTCTGGGGAAGCTCATTCTCTGATCTGCACTTGAATATGTGTTGACCTACAGGTCTCTTAGGTGGATCTACATCCATTCTCTGTTAGTTTTCTTCTGGTGTGATGTTGCTTTTATCACATTTTCAGAAAAAGGCCAATTTTTCATCTTCCTTTTCTCTGCTGAATGTGTCAGATCCTAAAAATATTTCCCTGAAGCGTTGTTACTGAGACCTCTGGTGCTACCATCTCATCCTGAATGACCACAGAAAGAAACTGTTTCTTTTTGTCTACAAGAGTTGAATTAAGTTATTTTAAAAGCAACACATGAACTTGCTAGAAAATATTATGTCAACTGAGGTAGAAGTAAAACAGAGAGCATGTCATAAATTCCTATGATCAAGGAGACTAGCATATGGTCCTATAATTTTAGAGAAACAGCCAGAAATAGCATCCTCAGGGCATTTAGAAATATAGCAGCAAAAGGGTGTACAGCAATGTCACGAGAGATTAAAAATACTGATGATACCTGAAGAGACTTGGCAACAAAATCGTCTCTCTCCTTTAGAGCTATTTCTGTAAATCATTGGGGAAAAGCCATTGATTGCACTGTATTGTATGAAAGGTGTGTTTTTGTTTTATGCTTGTTCAGAGTACAATATTTTCTTTATGCTATGACAGCCAATACAAGTAGGTTGACCAAAATTAAATAAAACAATGAAAACCTGTTTGTTCTTTTATTTACTAACTCATTCCTCAATTCTGCTGCTTAAAGAAGCCTTCTTTCTGTGATGAATCTCTCTCCCTTACTTTCTTCATCCAATCAGTCACAACCATTGCCAATTTAATCTTGAAAATGCTTCTGTTCTGTTCCCACTGGCATTCTTTTAGCAAATTACCAATGAACCTGAAAAGGAGGACAAAGAAGATGCATTTAAATGAATCAATAAGAATATTATCAGAAAAAAAATGAGAAAATATGGCACAATCTGCTATTGAAATAATTTTTAAAGCAAGTATAGGAAAAAGAAAATGATTTACCCAAAGTTCATATTAAAGAGGGTTAAGATGCCAGATGACAAAAATAGTAGCTGTATTAAGCCTTCTTTTTTTCTTTTGTCTCTGTCAAGAAGAAATATATTCAGTTGGGAATATTCTCTTAAAAGAGAAGTAAAATCTAACCTATGTGAAAGAGAATGAGTGGACTTAGCTTTCTGAAGGTAATGTTTTTAGTCAAAACATATGTTAACGTATGGAATTCATAGATAAGTGATGATTCGTCATTAACTTCTGAGGACACTTAGAAAAGAGCAAAAGCATACGCTCCCTGAATATCCTATCAAATCAGTAGTACCACCATCACACTATCCTAAGTTATCAACCTGAGCAGCATCTTGCTTTAGATGTGCTTTCTTACACATTGGCTGTCTTAACTACCTGAGACAAGCTATATGGCTCTCAGTTTAGGAAGCTGTTCAACCTGAGCAGCATCTTCTACTCATCTATTTTCCTCTCCAGACTTAGCCAAAAATGATTTGATAACCTTGTACTGATGATTCTACTTCCCAAACATATTTACATGAGTTTTCATGTTTTCTTTCGATAGCAACAAGCTTATTACTTAAAGACTACATTAGTGTGATACATTTTTTATTTAGCAGGTATTTATTGTGTGCCTACTAATATGCCAGCCACTGTTATAGTGCTGTACATACAACAGAGAAAAAAATTACAAAATTCTTCACTCTTATGGGATCTTAATTAGTTTCTTCAGCCCTGTATCTTCCAATATATCCTCCAAATTGCAGCCAAAGTTTTCGGTGCTGGAATTAGAGCAATATAGAAGGTTACCCAAGACCATCTAAGAATGTGAATATTGGAGATGAAGATTCAAAATCACACTTAAAACTCTACACTCAAAAAACTTCAAACAACAAAAAACAACTCTAAGAAAAAATTTCATCTCATTTATACCCAAGATAGTAAAAATTATGATGATCATAGTGGAAACTATAATATGCCCCTTGCTAACATTTCCAAATTCATCTTTGACAAGCATTCTACAAACACCCTATGCTTACAGCTTTTGTGAAATATCACGATAAATTGTGCTGAACTTTTTATAATCTGCCATATAATTTTTTCTCCTTATTATTTCTTGTTAATTCCCAAGACCCAATATAAATGTTATTATTTCTTGGTAATTTTCCCCAGCCTACAACAATTGTTCACTGAGTTATAATCTCTCAGTATTTGTATAGCTCCCTAGACATACATTAATACAACAATATGGGATACCCTATTATAATTTTTATTTATATAAGCCTGGCCTACAAATTTATAAAGTCTGAATGTAGGAACAATGTCCTGTTCACTTGTATACACTCATTACCTAAGTACACAGCACATATTAAGTAATATAATAAATTTTGGCTAAACAAAGGAATCAGTGGGTATATTCAATCAGTAAACTCTTACTCCATCTTTTTTTATCCTAAAAAATTGATACATCTTATTAACTCTTCCAAGTTTACTGGGGCCAATCAACTATGATAAATCATTTACAAATGCACAATTTATCTATGCTTAATCTTAATTTCTAAGCATTTTAATAACAAAATATTATGTTGATTAAGTACTTCCTTAGTTATTGGTGGTAATAGATAAGTAAAGTGAAATTATTCAGGTTGAAAATTAATAAGATTCTTTAAAACTCTCCAATCTCCAAGAAGTGATAGAATCTCACCACCAAAATTTCTTGTTACAAATATTGAAGGTAGTTCTTTTGTCATTAGAAGTCACAATTTTAGCATTTATACAACATCTGGCTCAAATTAAAAATTCAAATATATTTTCATGAAAGTGATGACTAAATTCTGAAGAAACAAGAAAATCACAAGATACAATTTATTTTTATACATTATATCTAGAATAAAGAACTCAACTTTTTGGTGAAGTCTCTCATATATTTTTTCCAGTTTGGCTATTCAGATTGTTGCCTCACAGTTTCCAGGTTATATTTAAAAGTTCCAGGTTATATTTAAAATGCATTTTAAGACTTCCCAATAAAGCATTATATATCTCATTTGAAAATATCTTCATCAAATATTGTTGTAAATACTCTACTGTGTTAAGAAAGTGGTTCCTGCTTTAACAATTTCAATTTCTAAGTGTTGCCAGGGAAGTTTATCTAAAAACTAACACTTATATAACTAATCACTATCGAATCTTTACTTATTCTTCATCTAGACTGAAAGAGGAGGTCTGCAAATTAAAGTCTTTTCTTTGGGAAAAATATCTATGAAAAATAAAACAAATATAACTTTAAAACTAAGCACCAGGATGTGCATAAATGGATGTGGTTTTCTGGCTTTTAATAAATGAAAGAATGAATGAAAAGAAACATTCATATTCAAGGGGCCTGAATTTGGTGGATAATTTATTGTAAAAATATTTAGTAAATGCACACACACACACACAAAAGTTCTTGATGACATTTTAAAATGCAGGTTGTTTTTAAAACATGAGCAAACTAAATAAACAATGAAGCATATTGTTACCTGATACTTTTGGTTCAATAATATTAATGGGATTTGCCTGAGTTATGGATAACCATAGAGAGAATTAATTTTCAATTATTAAGTTATGAAGTGACAGCATACAATACAGAATCTAACTCCACTCTTTGAGAAGGCGAAGCTGTTCCATTTTAGAGGCGTATTAATTCATACAATCCACAAGGGGCCCATGTCACCACTGTGAAACATAATCAGTACAGTTAAAATAGGATAGCTTGATTCATTATAACCTCCCTTCTCTCCATCCTAATAATTACCTGAGGTATTTTTGGGTTGCTACTACATATGGAAATATTTCCTTACCAATTTTTTGTTCTATGATATATGCTACAGTGCCAGTTGAAATCACTGCAGAAGTTTAAAGGTAACAACTACGGATGGGGAAACATTTCTTCTCAATTCATAAATAAAAGAACTGAGTGTTTGTAAGTGTGGGGGAGAGAGGGACAGAGACAGAGAGAGAATCAGAGAGAGAGTGAGAGTCCTGGAATATTATGACCTTATCCAGAACACTGAATGTTTGCCTTTCCATGGTTAAGGATAATAGAAGCAGCTAGCAAACAAAATTCCACCTTAAGAAACATATAATTTATGTTTTCACACTCCCTCAGTCCTCAATTGACTTCTATTTTCTCAGGTCAGGAAAATTTTTCTGATTTGTTTCTAAGTTGGAGGAACATTGAAAAGTTGAGGGTAAAAATACAGCCTCTAAAGTTTCAGAATCAAGCTTTACACTTTGAAGACAGAAATATATTATGTTTATCTTATAACACACAGAAAAATAGGATTCTCCAGTCACAATAATAGTTTTCGTTGCTACAGTTAAATATTAGGTGTTGCATCTGCCATTTTTCTGTCTCCCAGCTTTGTCCCGATGTTTTATTTGTAAAATCATTTCACTGTGTTTCATTACGCAATTAAAAAGCACAATCTAGCAACTGAAATCAAGTTTTTACTTTTGGAAGTTTCAATTTCAAGATAATGAAACCGACTTTGCCCAAATATTTCTGCAAACAAATTCATAATTGCCATTCTTTACATTTTGAGGTCCACGGAAATTTGTGTTAACAAATGACACAATTGTCAAGGCATGGTGGCTCATGGCTATACTCTCAACACTTTGAGAGGCCAAGGCAGAAGGATCACTTTAGTCCAGAAGTTCAAGACTACCGTAGGCAACATAGGAAGACCCTATTTCAACAAAATATATATATATATATTTTAATTGTAGCAGAGTATGGTAGCCTATAGCTGAGTCACAGCTACTGTGGGGGATGAGATTGTAGTATCACTTGGGCCTGGAATTTTGAAGCTTTAATGAGTCGTGATGGCACCACGGAACTCTAGCCTGGATGTCCAAGTGAGCAAAAACAAAAACAAATGACACATAATAGAGATTTTACAGATTCATGTCTCAGAATAACTGAGTAAATTTAAAAAACACTACAGTAAATTTTGGAAAATTTGGTAAATGATGGCAAAGGTAACTCATAGATCTCTCGTTATTGAGTTGAATGGTCATGTGTGTGTGGGTGTGTGTGTGAACATGTTTCTTACTGTGTTATTTAACAATTATACCCTATCGTTTTGAAACAGCTTTGTCGATAATAGCAAAGAAGATTTGTGTTTTATGTCAATGCTTAGCTTGATAGTTTCATTTCTCAAAATCAAAGGTGGAGAAAAGAGAATATACAGAAATTGAATTCCAGCCCGGATGCTACATTTCTCTCTGCTACCTGATTCTATATTAAATGTTCTGCAGAAAGGGTAAAAGAGAATAAAGACAGGAAATAATTCAAAAGTAGAAATTATGAAAAGAATGATACTTGAGACCTTGAGAAAAGTGTCAGTGTCAAAAACAACAACAAAAAAATTCATTCAGAAGATAAGAAAATCAAGTTTAACTTATTAAAAGATTATGTTGCAGATTTAAGTAATTACTAGAAAGCACAAAAGAAGAAAATGGCAAATATCCTTTATCTCTGACATCATAACTTTAGTACAGTTAATTTTTTCAGAAGGCCAAAGTAATAATATGATATTTACCAGATTAGTATTAGAATGGCAAAATGTTTTGAAAAAAATTAAGTTTGTTAAAAAAGCCACCAATATTTTAGATTTTAAAATATATTTTTTTTACTATGTCACTACTCCTCTGTGTCTCTGTTGAACGCCTTTTCTCCATTCTTTTTCCTTTGAACTTCTCCAGTGTTATCCTGATGGCTTACTTCACTCGCATAATCTCCACTTAACCTTTAATATTGCACATCCCAAATGAAATCAACAACAGTTAATTTGTCCAAGAGAACAAAGGGAAGATGGAGCAGAAAACATGCCAAGGAAATGTGTGTTAAGAATATGGTAATTGAACAGATGTTAAACTACATCAGAAAAGATCAAAATGTATTAATAAATCCACCAAACAGAGCCATACAGACAGAAAGCAAAAAGGTGTTGTTTCAACTGGATAAACACGCCTTTTTTCTTTCTTTTTAATTCCTACTATTAAACATATGCAGCTCCTTACAATGTTTTATGAATTGCATAAGTGATATATTCAAACTACAACCTAAGTCTCTGCTAACACCTAAAGTGCTAATTAAATGCTAAAGAAAAAAAGTATCTCCTAAGCATATATAGTCAGTGATTATGATCAATAGACATTGTTCCGATTGCAAATATATTCAATTTTTTCCATACTGCTTGATTTGTATGGTATTGGCCACAATGGCAATTAACAGGCCCTTGCAGAGATGCTGCCAGTGGTTGTTAAGTGCATCAGGGTGACAGGGCACAAGTGAATGCATGTCCTGTGTTCCCCACTACTCCAAAAAAGCTCATATCCACTGGGGGCAGTGGAGCAGCTGACAAAACATACAGCATTTTCAGAGGCATTATCAATAGTGAGCCAGATCTCTCTGGGACTAGTCATTACAGGAGGTACTGACACAAAGTATGTACCATCCAGGACAGGTGGCAGGGCACCTGGTCACCCTCTGGCTGCAGCAACATTGCTGGGAAAATCAGATGGTAAATGTTCTGGAATTCCTTTTCTCGGATCATGTATCAGATAAGGGCAGATTTTACCTAGTGATGTTCCTTCAAACAATTTTGAAAAACCAACAAATGATTTAAAAATTATTAGGATTTGATTAACAATTTGCACTATAATATATAATTTTAGAAATTGAATTTATGATATATGAAGTCCAGTTTTTAAAGAGTACTGCAAAATATGGAAGGGGAGAATCACATGTAGCTATTTAAATATTAATTTAAATGAATTAAGGTTAAATAAAATTAAAATTCAGTCCTCAGTTACATTAGCTACATTTCAAGTGTTCAACAGCCAAATGTGGTTTGTGGCTACTACATTGTTCTGTGAAGAAACATCTCCATCATTGTAAACAGCTGTCTTAGCACAGATTTAAGAATTAAAATGGAATATATTGTTTTGTATATAATAAATTATATATTAATTTATTTATTATCCCCATTGTTAATATTTTACTACATATTTAGCATATAATTAGCAAATCATTGCTAGGCAAGGGTACTACTTCAATGCGAAGAAATTGCTTGATATATATTTTTTAAAAACCCTAAGAAGCATTTTCAGAAGTTGTTTTGTTATGCTGTATAAATGTGTCTATAGAATATCTATACTCATTACCAGTGCTCAGAGTCTATTTTGATATATATGGGAAATATTACCACCTTTCACTCTTTGAAAAAAAGTTCTCAGCACCTCTAAAGCTTTATTTTTTAACTATTCATATTATGACCTCTACAATAAAAAGCTGTTGGCCTTTGCAGTGATCTGAATTATTAAAAATAAAATAAAATGTTTTTTTACAGTTATTTCTACTTAATGAAAGACAGCTAAAGTAGAATATTTCAGCCCCAAAAAGAAAAGGCTCCATAGCTATATTAGAGAGAATTACAGTATCTGAGATTTTTTTTTCTAATTTATTGCTACAGATTTGTTTCCTGGTTCCCAACTACATGTATAACAATAAATAAGTAACACTATTTGAAAATTATGATTGTCTTGCATAGTTGTTAACAAGTGACATATTATTTCCTAACGGGTAGACTCTATTTTTTTCTGCCGATTTAATAATAATTTATTATATCTCAGAGTAAGCACAATTATTATTCAGACATTCAGACTACGATTTCCATGAAAATTGTTAAAAGAGACAGGCTTTAGGAAGATTACTTAGAGAGTTTAGTATTTCTCTGCTCAGTTCCAGGAAGTGGAGTGGGCACACAGAAGGCTGGTTTTTTTTTTTCTTTCTGTTTTTGTTTTGTTTTGTTTTACTTCTGCCTGACAAAGCCAAGGACATGAAGATGTGCTGCTAGCTCTATGCTGAGGAATAAGTCCTGGAGAGGCAGCACATGGGGATCAGTCTGCACCCCATGAGTTCATGTGTCAATCAATTCATGAGTGTTCACAATTTGGAGCTGAGCCACACATAAGGCCCAGCCATGCATTCATCTTAGGAAGTGTATAATAGGACCAAGTATAGCAGTTATTCAACAGTAAAAAGCTAAAGTCAACGCCAACGTTTCTAGGCATTGTGGAAGAAGTAAAGCTACCAGTTAATTTAGAGGAATACTTTGTAGACGTAATTAAGAAATCTTCAGTAGTGATGTAGCTATGAAAAATCCCCCTTACCCCTACAAACACACAAACAAAAATGTCACTTAAGATAAACTCAGTTTTAAACATCCACCAGACCCAGCAATTACGAAACCATCTGGTAAAGTAAATAAATATGCCATTTTTCTGACTTTTCTTCTGAGTCCTAGCTTATACTCTAAAGAAATAAGAAAGTGTTTATATACATTTCAGAAAAGGTGAGGGGCAAAGAAGAAACAAGCAACTGCTTTCCTTCCTGGACAATATGGGGCTGTGCACAGCCTTTTCTGCATGACAGGAGAAGGAATCGCCATAACTCTAAGTAAAGTTAGAAACATTGCAGAGAACTGAATTTTCTAGGGGCAGTTGAAATTGTCACTTATAACTTCAAGTTTCTTTTCATTTTTATCAAACAATATGTTTTTTGCTGAAGGATAACAGAAAAAAAATAAAATTCATGAGTTTTCACTCAGGAGTAGTGGGTAAACATACCAAAGTAAGCACATTTTAAAGAAACATTGGAAAACAAGGTAGAACTGCTGTTTGAGTGAATTTTATGAGACATATTTGTTCCAAATATAAGTTATAACAGGGCTGAATGAAAGAGAGAAGGTGGCTTTTCTGATACGTAGTTTTCTATATTTCAATATTATCAACATCTAAAACAATGCTATGTTATAACAATGATAATAAAGAAAACAGAAATCATTCCTATCCTCTAAGAGCTTGTTATCTGTTTTGTTTTGGTTTCACTGGCATGTGAACCAGCCCCTTTCACATTCTACTGCCAGGCAAATTCTCATTGTTTGGAAACCATCCTACTCTCCAAGACTATTTTGATGTTTCTGCATGATCAAGAATGAATGATTAAACGGAAAGCAGGATTTGGAAGGTAGAGATTGTGCATTCCTCTGGAGACATTTGCTACTTGCACATGTTTGTAGGAGGATCTACCCTATCGTGCTCAGAGATCATTTGATTCCATTCCAGAGCAAAATTTCTCTCTCTCACTCCCTCTCTCTGGGTGGGAGATGGGGTAGATGTTCTGGCCACTGTATGCAGGCTTTGAGTCTCTTTTGTTGTTCTTCCTCTGGGGTGTAATTCCTACTACATATCCAGGTAACCTCTGGTTCTTATTGTCTTGTCTCACAGGGAATTGGAGCACAGAGATGTATTGCTGCTAAGATTGCTCTGTGAGTAAACAAAAGGTTTTTTCTTTGATTCAGAAGTCTAGGCTTCCTGTGGGGCAGGAGTGTGGGGAGGTGAGAGCGAAATCGTGGCAGATTTACTTCTTAGTTTAAAAGAAGGGTAATATCAAAGACCCTTCAACCCTTCTCAGTTTTGTACTTAATGTTTTTACTCTAATATATACATATATAGAAAATTTTTTGACGTCAAATCTCACTCTGGGGCCAAGGCTGGAGTGCAGTGGTGCAATCTCACCTCACTGAAACCTCTGCCCCCTGGGTTCAAGAGATTCTCCTGCCTCAGCCTCCTGAGCAGCTGGGATTACAGGCCTCTGCCACTACACACAGCTAATTTTTGTATTTTTAGTGGAGAAGTGGTATTGCTATTGAGGAAGGAGACCCAGACATCTAGGATCACCTCCCCCTTGACCTCCACACTGCATTTCAATAGAAGAAAAGGCTGGCCGACTGGCGCCTCCTAAATCACCTTCCTGAAACTAACAGGCATGGTATGGGGGAATCTCTCCAGAAGACACGGTTTTTACTTAAACAAGATCAAACCCCCACCCTACTCCTCCATCCCAGACCAGAACTCTTTCACATGTAATTCCTAAAACTGTAAACCCAAGACCCTTTCATATGTGATTTCTAAGGCTGTAAACCTAAGATCCTTTCACGTGTAACATCTAGAGTGTAAGCCTATGTAAAGGCAGAGCTCCCCTTTGTCGGGGGATCTGGGTCATTTAGACAAGTTGTTGCCTGGCTATCAGCCGTAATAAACTTCTTCTTTCCAGTCTGTTTCTTGTGGCCGCTCCTGCTTCACTATGTTGCCCAGGCTGATCTCGAACTCCTGGGCTTAACTGATTTGCCCACCTTGGCCTCCCAAGCTGCTGGGATTACAAGCATAAGCCACCACACCAGGCCCCTAATTAATATTTTTAACAAAGTCTTTGTCAGTTTTCTAAATAAACTCAAAGAAGAGCTGAGTACTTATTTTGATTTTATTACATACCTGAAACCGTTATATTCACTGCCTCAATTCTTATATTACATTTCACTTTCCTATGCTTCCCATCAATCTGCCTCCAAGTCATGCTGTTCTCAACATATCTATTGTGCTCTCCATACCTACCACTCATCAGGGGCAAAGTCACCTCAGAATAATGGTTGCCATTTTTGAGAGTCACACGTGGCAGTCTTCACACAGCTGCAGCAAGGAGAAGTGCAGATCCAAGCAAGGGAAAAACCCTTCTACAGAACCAACAGACCTTATGATAGCACACTCACTATCACTAGAATAGCATGGAGGCAACTGCCCCCATGATTCAATTACCTTGAGAATTGAATAGCAGTCAGAATGTAGCCTTGAGAGTTGCAAGAAAGATAGACATGATCTTGACCCAACAGAGGAGAGGGGTATAAGGGTTAATGACATATAATACAATTTAGTATTATTTTAAAGACTACCTATCGCCCGATCTAGATCCGTTCTAGGTATTTATCCTAAAGCCGCTTGGGATTCACAGACCAGAAAATACTTCACAGCATATATTGTGCACAGACACCAATGCTTCAGTTTTTACACATTCATCGATTGGGTTCGGTGGTCTTCTGTTCTGAAAACATTTGCTCATTATTTAGAGACAGTCTCCAGCACTGCCTTTGATATTTTGCTTCTGTTTGCAAAAGCCAGAACATAATTAGAAGAAAGCCATTTTCCCCTCTCTATTCTGCCTTTGCTTTATGTTTTCCCCAGCTGTGTGGCCCTTGCTATGCAGTATAGCCCATAAAATCCAGTCAGAGGCAGGGCTCATAAATGTAGCTTTGGTTAGCACTTACTTTGGGCTATTGTTTTCTCACTCATTATATAACAGAATTCTAACCTACTCTGATAACACATACTCTTCATAGGAGTCTCTTTTTAAAGCAAACCAGAATATTATAGTGATGTATTAAAAAATACTTCATGATGACCTTGAAACACCAAACATCTCTAGAATTAATAAATTACATAGGTTGCCATCTAGTCTTAACTATGCTTTCAACAACTCACAATGTGACCTCTGTTAGCAACTTACCTACACAGTGCCACTGTTTGCTCAGGTATCCAAGGAGGGTGTTAGATATGATGAGGCTGCTCGGTAGCTTCGGTAAATACAACTGTATTTTCAACTTTTCTTATTGGCCTTTTTAAGGAAAAAAAAATGTACTCAAACCTCTCAAGATCACACATTCACAAGGTACTTATCGTTTTGGTGATTTTTTTCTTTCTCTGAGATCACTCAAGCCATTTCTTCAAGAAGACCTGTGGGGTCTTGGTTGGCTGCTGATGTTTCTATAGCATTTTTAAAAATCATGCCATAAGGCATAATTTCTCATTTGCTATTTGAGGTGGTTGGGCTGTGTCCCCACCCAAATCTTATCTTGAATTGTAGTTCTTACAATCCCCATTGGGAAGTAATTGAATCATGGGGGCAGTTACCTCCATGCTATTCCAGTGATAGTGAGTGTGCTATCACAAGATCTGATGTTTTAAAAAGGGCTTTTCCCCTGCTTGAATCTGCACTTCTCCTTGCTGCCTCCATGTGAGGAAGGACATGTTTGCTTCCCCTTCCACAATAATTGTGTTTCTTGAGTCCTCCCTAGTCATGCTGAACTGTGAGTCAATTAAACCTCTTTCCTTTATAAATTACCTAGTCTCAGGTATTTCTTCATAGCAGCATGAGAAAGGACTAATACACTAGTCTATTCAAAGGAACTCAGCAGTAAGAAACAAAATCCAGATCTGGAAGCACTGAGCATAAATCCCTTAGGGAGCAATTGTACAGCAGCCCTCCATCTTGGTCTTGCATTTTAATGTTATTCTGTTATTGGTTTTATTAATTCTACATTCTCTGAGCTGTTCTTCCTACAGTTGCAAAGATTATAGTATTCAGTGAATACTGAGCAAAATATTGTTTTCTACACTTCTCATTTAGGAAGATCAGAAGCTACAAAATAATTTGACAAGAAGTAAATGCCAGATGCAATCTTTCCTACTCCATTAATAGACACACACCTGTTTCTCTTAAGCCACAAGAAGCATTAATGTAGACTTACCAGATGGTTACAGTGGATGAAGTTTAGTGAAGCAGCAAAGCAAAAGGTTCCATAAGCTGATTTCTCCTTAGGCAACAGCTAAAGATGCTTTTGCCTCAGGACGTTCATAGGAATAAAAAATGGCATGAAGAAAAAAGTAGGAAAAAAGAAGAAAAAAGGCAGAAATCTGTTTGTGATGATCGTGAGCTATATATAGAGAGAGAGTTATTCTTTTTAAAATAATCATATTTTTCCTCTCTAAATAGAAAAGATCCTTCCATAATTCCTAGGCATTAATGTTATAGTCCAGAATATGTGTACTCCCACGACTTTTCTTATGACCTCGCAAAAATAGGATTGTTCTAACACAATCTTTTGTGCATATGGCTTTTCCACACTTAAAATGTGGCAGGTCATGTCTGTAATGCCTCTTTCCTTCCACTTTGTAAGTCTGAATTACAGCACAAGTTTCAGTCTAGGGCCAAGTTGAGAGGCTACAACAGACAGTGTATGTTGTTCCAGGAAAACAAGTCATTTAAAAATATTGTTCTCTTATAAGAATAAAGTTCTATATTTAACATATTTCATTATATTGCTATGATTCTCAGTAAAGAGACTGATGCCTTATAATCCACTACTCTCTAAAAGGAAGGATCCTCAAAGCAGTTTATCTCTGTACTATGATAGGGATTAACTTTTCTTTAAACAGGTTTTTGGCAAAAGAGGAGGAGGGATATTAATGTATAAGCATTTGAATATTTGCAGGTGAATTAACACATCAGTTATTCCCTTACGTTTAAGTTCCAAATAATGTAAACATGGGTCATTAAGCAATACTAGCCTAATGTCAGATTTTATACTTTGGTTACAAATATATAGCTTAGGAAATTTTATAGAATATTGATAAATAACTGATATATAGACATCAATAGATATAAAACTATTTGGTAGAAATTAATATAAGTGAGTTTGAAATATTTTTTCTGTATAAGTATGGTAAAAATATTTACCTAGCATTGTCAATAGAAAAATTCATATGGCTTAATATTTTGCCATTCAGTGCCTTACTTACATAATTTCTACATAATGCATTTTTAAATGTATGTTTTTAATATAAGAATGGCCTACAAATTTTACTTTTAAAAACATGTTTATACTGCCTTTTACTATTCAGTTCCTGTCTGTTCCCTAACTTGGTATCAGGTAATTATATTGGAGGAAATATTATTTTCCAGTTGAATTCTTTAATGAATACATTACACAGGGCATATTACCTACCTGTTTTAGTTCATTTTCACACTGCTATAAAGAACTTTCTTGAGACTGGGTAATTTATAAAGGAAAGAAGTTTTATTGACTTACAGTTCTGCATGTCTAGGGAGGCCTTAGGAAACTTACAATCATGATAGAAAGAGAAGCAGTTATCTTCTTCACAAAGCAGCAGGAGAGAGATTCAGCAAGAGTGGAATTACCAAACACTTAAAAACCATCAGATAGCATGAGAACTTACTCGCTATCACAAGAACAGCATGGAGGAAACAACCACAATAACCCGATCACCTTCCACTAGGGCCCTCCCTTAACATCTGAGGATTACAATTACAATTGGAGATGAGGTTTGCATGGGGACACAAAGCCAAACCATGCCACTACCTCACTTTTATTTGAATATTTAAATGAAATGGTTAGTATCTATGCAAATTGACAAAACACTACAAATTGTCAAAACACAGCTTATAAATTTTACCTCAGACATTATTGTTAATTGAATAGTAAACTATACAAATAAAACGGCAAACTTATCTGCCAGAAAATTTAAAAAATATTTAAGATGATTTATATATGCAAAAATTATATTGTTTATGCCTATTAAAATATTAATGATCAATTTTAAAGTGTAGAGAATTGCTGCTTTTGCATACGCTATGGTTTGAAAATATCCCCCAAAGTTCAGGTGTTACAAACTTATTCCCTAGTGCAACAGTGTTGACAGATGGGTCCCAATAAGTGATTGAGTCATGAGGGTTCTCCCTCATGGAATTAATATTATCTCAGACATGGATTAGTTATCTGGTGAGTGGGTTTGTTATAAAATTGAGTTTGGCCGCTTCTTGCTCTTGTTCTCGCTCATTCTCTTGTTCTTCCACCTTCTGTCATGGCATGCAGAAATGCCAGATGCCAGCACACTGTCTTTAGACTTCCAAGCCTCCAAAACTGTGAGCCAAATAAATTCTTTTGTTTATGAGTTACCTGTTCTTTTGTATTCTTTTATAGTGAAACGAAATGGAGTAAGACAGTACATTTTTTAAAAAATGAAAAGGCTAGTATTACTCATGGAAACTGAAGTGGGATTAAAATTTTTCTTTTCTCTCTGCGACTCAGTTTCCATTCATATAAAATTTAGATTATATTGGTTGAATGTTAAAATTTTTCAAGATGTAGATATCTAGGAATATCTATGCTTAGGATTTGTTTGCTTGGACTTGATTGAATTATCATTCTAAAGCATATATAGAATATTTTCATAACCAGCTAACAAATTTTCAATTATCTTTCTTATAATTCATTCACAGTATAAATAAGTTATTCAAGGACATTTTTCTAACATCATTTCAAGGGTGCAATTTAACATAAGAAACATTATAGAAAAATATCACAACCCAGAATTCCCACACTTTTTGGAGTCTCACAGAATCAAGTATAAATCCTAGCTTTGGGCCTCAACTCTTAGTAACAAGATAAAAAGAAAATACAAAAGTAAAATGCTAAGCATGAAAAGTACTACTTACGTTCCAACAATTAAAAAATGGAGAGTTATTTTCTCCCTCTTTTCTTCTGTTTCTCTTCCATTTTACATTTTTTTCCCAGTTTCCACCATCAGTGCCCTTTTAGTATTTACCTACACTGGTCATCTACAGCTAGTTCCTGAAGTAATGGCTTTGGTTTTGTTTCTTCATTCCTTAAAGTCCCCACTTTAAATCAATCAGTTTAAATAAAGTTTCCAGCCTTATGATATCTTCTCAAGTCATTGTTTCCACATTTTCAACCTGAAATGTATTAAAATGCTTATTAAATAGTAGACACTGAACACCTTTGAAATAATGGGGAGATAAACAAAAGAGAGAGAAGCATGTGTGTGTGAGAGAGAGAGATAAATGAGACAGAGCCAGAGAGAGATCACACAGGATGAGATCTTGGTAAATTATTACCTAATGATTTGAAGAATACTTTTTCAAAAGTATCAAGACTGGCCGGGCGTGGTGGCTCATGCCTGTAATCCCAGTACTTTGGGAGGCCGAGGCGAGTGGATCACGAGGTCAAGAGATCGAGACCATCCTGGTCAACATGGTGAAACCCCGTCTCTACTAAAAATACAAAACATTCGCTGGGCATGGTGGCGCATGCCTGTAATCCCAGCTACTCAGGAGGCTGAGGCAGGAGAATTGCCTGAACCCAGGACGCGGAGGTTGCGCCATTGCACTCCAGCCTGGGTAAGAAGAGTGAAACTCCGTCTCAAAAAAAAACAAAAACAAAAACAAAAACAAACAAACAAAAAATGTATCAAGACTATGCTGTATATTATATTTTATTCAAGAATGTTCATTTAGCATTTTATCACAATTTTGTTATGCCTTTGAAAGCATATTTATTGGCCCAAAAGTAGTGCCAGTCTTTAATTTAGTGCCATAATCAACAAATATTCTTTGTGCTATAATTTAATCAATGGACATCTTTTGTGGAATTTAAGCTTTGCTTGCCTGTGTGTGTGCGCGCATGCTCACATGTGTGTTTTGGCTATTGAAAATAATGTTTCCACAAATATTCTTGAAAATGATATTTTATTACTTCCTTAGGAGACATCCATTGAAATAAAATTTCCAAGCTGAAAGCCATGGATATTTCTAAGCTTCTTTATAAATGTTGTCAAATTGTTGTCTAAAATTTTTATGCCAGTGTATAGTAATTCATAGGTTAGGAAAAGCAGGTATACCATGCGCTCTTCTGCCACATGAATTGTTTTTATTTCTTAATTCAAGGGGAGCATTAAGCTTAAGTAGGTCTCCTAGATTTTTACATTTCTCCTGTTGCCAAGGAATGTGTTGAAAATATTTTGCCTTTATTTCTATTGTAGAATTGTACTTCCTTTATTGATATATGATATCACTTTATTAAAGATAGAAGACTTTTGTTCATATATGTTTCAAATATTTATTTCTAATTTGTTATTTGCCTTTTAACTTAGTTTGAGGCATGTAATATTTGGTTATGTGATATTAAAATAAAAAATTTACTTACGCAAATAATTTTCAAGTTTTATGCCCCTTTTTTGTGTTTTCGCATTGTATTTACACTTCAACTTGACATTCTCTAGTAATCTGCAGTTAAACAAAAACTCCAAATCACTCACAGCAAATCAAACATCAATGTATCTCAATCAACAAATATTTAACAGACTTATCTCACTATTAGAATTCAAACATGAGATTATAATTATTTTATTTTTTTACAACTTGAAAACTTTTCTTCCTAACAAAGATGTTTTGTCAAAATTAAGTCCATCTTTAGGTAATACAGAGATTTT
>NW_016107797.1:1553606-1558982 GCF_001604975.1 Cebus imitator
GAAGGAAGGAAGGAAAGAAAGGGAAAGAAAGAAAGAAAGAGAAAGAAAGAAGAAAAAGAGGAAGGAGAGGAGGGAAGGAGAGAAGGGAAGGATCTGAAGGGAAGGGAACTAGGGGAGGGGAGGGAAGAAGAGGGAAAGGGAGGGAAGGGAAGGGGAGGGAAGGGGATGGGAAATCTGGGAAGCCAGATATTTTTCAAGAACAACCAGATACAGATTCTGGTCCCTCCTTTAGGAAGATAATGTGCCTTGCTATAGCTGAAATTCTTTCATGAAACAGGAAAGGACAATATTTAACAGGACAGTGTGATATTTATAGAATTCCTTAAAAAAAAAAAAACACTTAATTGTTTAGAATAAGTTCTGCTAGGATCATAGTTTCAGTAGCAAAAGGTACTGGAGGAATTGAGGCTTCCTGATGTGTCAAAACTCTATGTATCATAGAGTATCAGGGACATACAAGTGTTCCTGATAACTTCACTCCCTCCACCTTTCTTAGGAATTCTAAAACCAAAGGAAACTGCCATGGATCTCTTACCTCTGATCCTATATTACCAACCTATATCTCGAATGATTACTATTATATTGCATTATTATTAAGTTGGAAACTATTAAACACACAATGGTTGGATGAAAGTGGTTACTGCCTGCAAAATTTCTATTTATTTGTATTTACCAAAATCACTTAAATATTTGGCTTTCTGTCATTTTACCATTTGTTGGTATTTCATGAAGTTTATACCTAGTCTCTTTAAAGTATTTTTATTTTAAATTTTTTATGGTTTCATAGTAGAAGTATATGTTTATGATGCATATGTGATGTTTTGATGCAGGAATACAATGTGTAATGATAATGTCAGAGTAACTGAGGTATATATTACCTCAAACATTTATCATTGCATTGTGTTAGAAACTTTCCAATCTCACTCTATATAGATTCCAATCTCTACTGTTATTAAATTCTATTTTTCATTTTTTCCTCATTTTCATCCTCCTCTTGGTATTTCTGCTACTTCTAATACAGTAGGATTTGTCACCCATTTTTAATTCTAATAGTGGCCATTTATAATAATTTTTATTAGCTTCATGGATGAAATAACATTTATTGACGCCACTAGATCATCATATTGACTAGAAAGTGGTAAAAGTATGAATTTAATGCAGACATCAATAAGGTCAGGATAAATACAAAACTTCTGCAGAAACGAATAAAACAATAATGATACAACTCAATGATAACATATACAACTTAATTTAAAAATGGGCAAATATTTTGAATAGCTATTTCTCCAAAGGAGATATACAAATGGACAATGAGCACATGGTAACATGCTCAACATGACATTATTAAGGAAATGCAATTAAAACAATAATAATATACCAATTCACACACAATAAATGATGATGAAATACAGGCATACACACTTACATATAGTCAAAGAGAAAATAATAAATTTTGACAAAAATATGGAGAAACTGGAGTTCTTCTGAATTGCTGGTGAGAATATAAAATGATGCGGCTACTATGGAAACTCATATGATGGTGAGTCAAAGCATTAAACATAGAATTACCATATGATCCAGCAATTCCTCTTCTGGGTATATTCTTCAAAAATTAAAAACAGTGAGTCCAACAGATATTTCTACACCTATGTTCATGGCAGCATTATTTTCAATAGCCAAAGGAGGAAGTAATTTTAGTGTCCAGGAATGAATGAATAGAAAAACAAAATGTGGTATATTAATACAAGGAAATATTATTTGGCCCTAAAAGGGAAGGAAGATCCAGTGCATGCTATAACATGAATAAACCTTGATGACATTAAGTGAAATAATTCAGTCATAGAAGGAAAAGTACTGTACTATTCCACTTAGTTGACATACCTAGCTGAAGTAGTCAAATTCATAGATAAAGAAAGTAGAATAGAAGTTGCAAAGGGCTGGGAAGAGAGAAAATGAGGACCTATTATTTAATGAGCACAGAGGCTCAGTCTGGGAAGATTAAACAGTTCTCTAGATGGGTGGTTTTAATTGCTTCCCAACAATGTACTTATGGCCACTGAACTGTAAACTTAAACATTGTTAAATAGTAAATTTAATGATATTTATATTTAACCACAATAAATACAATACTGATATTTAGCTGGAGTTAAATAGAAGGACATAGGCTTTAGTCAAATTTCTGGTATTTGGTATTAATCTGTTTCGATGTCTAGATTGAAGGAAAAAATTCTTAGTACTCCACCTTCTTTTCATAAAGTGTGGTGGAGAAATTAGTTTTTACTATAGTCTTTAGTTGATTCCTTATTGAAAAATCATGAATGCAATATGTCTGCCATGCAATGCTCACTCCTGTGGCTTTTCCTGATCCAACCACCTTCCTATTCCTAACCTCAAATGCTGGTAGCATCATGCTTCAGTCTTTCCCCTTCTGCCAAAGGGCATGCCTCATTTATGTTAATTATGGTGACAAATGAATATTTAAAAGAAATAAAGAGAGCATTTAAGGGTCAAAATGTGCTTAGCCAACTTAAAAAGCAGTTTGCAGTTTTCTAGTTAGTTCAGACTATGAGTCAGAAGCAAGTTGTAGAGAAGAATATGTTGCCCCTTGAGCATCCTTCCAGTCAAAGCTCTTGCTCTCCACCATAGGTTGAAGCTTGTATCTCTGTCAGCTACATTGGATTTCTAGGATAATAGTTTAGTTTTGGGATGTTGTAAAGGACTGCAGTTTTGATACTTGGTATATTTCACAGTGGGAAGTTGTTATGAGATGAGTCACAAATTTATATCAATTTGTTTATTTCCTACCTCCATTTATTTGACTCAATGTTTATTTTATAGGTAAGCTAGAAAGAACTGGTTGCCTAAAGTGATTTTTAAAGTAGCTATTATTAATGAATACTATTTTGTTATAATAGTAATTTATTCTCAGAACTTTTGATCTTTGCCTTTACTTGTCTTTGGTCTTGTCTTCAGAATGCATATAACATGTAAGTATATTGGGAAGAACAGCAGAAAGTGATTAAATTTCTGGGCTTAGGAAAAGATGAACACTTCCTATTTTCATATCGATGCCCTGCATTTAAAGGATGATCTGCAAAACTCTACTTTGCAAATTATGCTTGAGAAAAGTCTGACAGAGCTGAGATATCCTGTAGAAATACCCTCACATTCTAATTTTTCAATCTATTAATAAAGCTTTATGGCTTTATAAAAATAAAGAGGTATCTATATACCTAGATGATCTAGATGGAACAGACGCATGTATTACTTTTTCTGTGAAAATATGAATTCAGTCATATACATAAGGTATTTCTCCTAATGCTATCCCTCCCCAATCCCCCAACCCCCTTCTATCCCTCCCCAAGCTCTCCCACCCCCAACAGGCCCCAGTATGTGATGTTTCCCTCCATGTGTCCATGTGTACTCATTGTTCAACAACCATTTATGAGTAAGAACATGTGGTGTTTGGTTTTCTGTTCTTGTGTTAGTTTGCTGAGAATGATTGTTTCCAGATTCATCCATGTCCCTGCAAAGGACATGAACTCATCCTATTTTATGGCTGCATAGTATTCCATGGTGTATATGTGCCACATTTTATTTATTGAGTCTATCGTTGATGAGCATTTGGGTTGGTTCCAAGTCTTTGCTATTGTACATACTGCCAGAATGAACATATGTATGCATGTGTCTTTATAATAGAACAATTTATAATACTTTGGGTATATACACAGTAATAGGATTGCTGGGTCAAATAGTGTTTTTTTTCTAGATCCTTAAGGAATCACCACACTGTCTTCTAGAATGGTTGAACTAATTTACATTCCAACTAACAGTGTAAAAGCATTCTGCAGCAGACCACCATGGCATATGTATACCTATG
Organism: Cebus imitator; assembly: GCF_001604975.1. Classification (NCBI taxonomy): domain Eukaryota; kingdom Metazoa; phylum Chordata; class Mammalia; order Primates; family Cebidae; genus Cebus; species Cebus imitator. The sequence continues at coordinate 1,557,487 of NW_016107797.1, forward strand.
TAACCATCCCGGACAATCTGCACATGTACCCCAGAACTTAAAGTATAATAATAAAAAATAATAATAATATAAAAAACAAAAAATATGAATTCCACATCACCGCTTCACCCACTAGTATTCACTGACGTGCCATATTCAGGACATATTTGAATATCTTTTTCTGTTTATATGTGTTTATTGGAGGTTCCTTCCTTTTTAAGAAAAATTCTAACAAACTAATTCATGGCTAAATTGAAAAAAAAAAAAAAGAAACATTATCAGATTAATTGCGGTCCTTTACTGGCAACATTTTAACTCTGTGGCAGGATATTTTGTCCCTTTACTTTCTTGGATTTGTAATGCCTTCATGCCGAGGAGTTAATCTTCTGACAGAAAACGAAGGAAAATCCCTTGTCTGTTGAACTGAGAGATCAGGCTCCCCTCAACTTAAAGCACATGGGTAGCTGCCACGGTTTTGCTTCCCACTCTGAAGCTTCCATTTGAAGAGTAGTATTAATATTGTTTTGGAACAATAATGATCACCCTGTACCGATACAACATACAAATGTGCCATCTTTACCATTTGGAGTCTGTAACAATAACTTGGGCATCTGTAATACAGCTCACCTTCCCACACTAAGGAATAAATCAGATATCGTGTGTGGAGGTGATTATCCTTTTCTATCTTTTGCTTTGCTGTCATTTAAGTCTAAGGCCATCACATATTGTCCTTGTCATTTTTATGCAGAATATTCTCAGTGATAAGGTGACAGAGCTTGACAATCCATTTACCTCCCTGGTTACTATCACATTCTACTGAGTGCTCTATCTTTATTGTGGAGATATATAAGTAATTGCCTCTTTCTTGAAGATTTTGCAGGACAATCATGTAGATATTGAAGAAAACTTTCACAAACGAGGGCCCTCATCCTAACCACCTGCTCTCTCAGTGTTACTTCAGTTGTCCCATATGTAAATATGACTCATTTAAAAAAAAATTTTGGTATTATACATGAGGATCAAGACTAATATGTAAGATCTTCACAAAATTTGAAGACATTACATCCAACATATTTGCAGTTCTAGATGTTAAAAAAAAAAAAAACAAAATAATCAGCATGTTGGAAAAGAACAGAAAATATTAATATTCACTTCATCCTATGCCATCATTTCCTACTAGGTTTATTTACATGTTAATAAAGCATACAGCTTCCAAAGCTTTACCAGTTTGTCTTATTGTAAAGCTTTCACCTTTACAATATACAACATACCGTATATATATTTTGTCTACCATATAGATTTAAAATGTAGTCATTCTTAATATCACATTTTTTCAAATATATTTACATATTTATCTAAATAACTTACTTAATGATAAGGTACCTTCAAAGTATAAAACTTTAGAATGTCTGCTTTTTTTTTTACATATTTATCTAAATAACTTACTTAATGATAAGGTACCTTCAAAGTATAAAACTTTAGAATGTCTGCTTTTTTTCTTTCTTTTTTTTTTTTTT
>NW_016107798.1:0-15542 GCF_001604975.1 Cebus imitator
AAAAAAAAAAAAAAAAAAAAAAAAAAAAAAAAAAAAAAAAAAAAAAAAAAAAAAAAAAAAAAAAAAAGAAATTCAATAAATATTTATGAATTAAAGTAATGAATTACTGCTAAAATAATAGCTGTTAGAATTCTATTGAAAGCCTGCATTTTAATCATATAATTCACAGATATTTTAACTATATAAACTATTTCACTTATTCATACATCCTTAGTTTTTCTCCTGTCATACTTGCTTGCAGTCATTCTGATAACTAAACATTAAAATAAATTTAGACCTTGTATTTTATATGTATATATATGTAATATAACTGCTAAGCAGAAAGAACAATATTGTGATTTTAAAGGTATATATTATGACAATAATCCCGATATGCATATGGCATAATGCAATTAATATAAGTTGCCTATTAATATAAATTGTCTCATAAGACAATACTTGCCTTTTTTATTAAATCAAGAAAGATTCTTTAGGTAGTACTAAACTACAAAATGGTTTCTGTCTTTCCCAAAATCAAATTTTTTAAAAAATCGCAGTCACCCCTAGCCTAAAAGAGGTACAGCTGCATAAAATGAATCCAGGCACACCTGCAAATAATACGCAGCTGGGAAAATAATTGATATAGCTGCTGTACATTATGATACAGCACATAACTCGTTTTGTAGCCTCCAGATGAAAACTATTTCAACTATTTTCCCACCTGTATATTATTTCTTCCCCTACAGATTATCTATTATAGCAGCACAAGGAGACGTGCCTAGGGTTTAAAAATGCAATTGAGGGAGACAGGCTCCTTAGAAACGTTAATTTTTATGCTAGATATTTTAAATTTTCTATTACGTATCTGTACTTTACCTTTTTCTACCCTTCTCTGTGCCATGGGAGACTGATTATGGACCTAGCTGGATAAATCTTTTTGAATTCTCGCAGCTTTGAATTAAACCAGGGCATGAACTAACAAAAAATTGGAGGGTATAAGGAAAGTGCTGGGTTCCTATGGGTCAGCTGCATGTGTTTACTAAGGTTATCGTCTTGTAAATTATTCCTTTCTTACAGCTATAGTTGCTGCTTCTTAGAGTTACAGTTGCAGCCTCTCTTTATGTCTTCATGACTAGGCATAGCAACAGTTCTTCACTGTCCATGTTGCAGGGTGCTTGAACATACTGGCTGATAATCCCTTAACACTGGCTCCTATATGTAAATGGTCCCTTAATTAAATTCTCTTTAGTTATCTCTTCTAATAATGCTATTTCTTTCCTGAGGGAATCCTGACTGATACAATTGCAGGCAGGAAGATGGAATTTGTGGCAGTTCATTAATCATCCTTGTTGCAAATACATGCATAGCACAAATCAGAGAAAAATACATGTAGGCATGGTTAGTAGAAGGCAAACTAGTAAGCGAAATAAAATTATGGTAACATTACACACTATAGCTGGAACAGAGAAAGCTCACACAGTCTTACAAAAAATGCCTAATAATATTCGATCCATACTGTAATTATGTCAGTATTTTTAATAAAAACATTAAATCATATGATTTATACACATGTAACATCTATATATTAGGTAAACAATATAGAGCACACCATTCATGCGGTAATATATGTTAAATTTTTTTTTATCTGCTCTGAGCTTCTCTAAAATGTAGTCCGTTATTGTCAACAGAGCAACCAAAGATCCTTTTATAAGTAAGCCAGATCATATCACTTATCTGCTCTAAACCTCACATCTAATTAGCAGTAAGAGTCAAAGTCCAGAGAACCAAAGTGCTAATTTCTATGATTTTTGCTCTTATTTCATCTACTATCACCCTCCCTTATTCTGCTCCATCCACAAGTAACCAACATGCTAGCCAATATAACAGAAATGCTTCCACAGGATTTGGGTTTTTGCTACCTATTGGGACAGTCCTCCACCAAAGAGATGTACACCTCCCACCCTCATCTACTTCAAGTCTAATGCTAAATGTTACCTTTTAGTTGAGGCTTTCCCAGAATACCTTGTTTAAATTTTCAAAACTTCTCATTGTAGCCTCCTCTAATACCCTCTCCTGGTTTCCTCCTGAGCACTTACCATCATTGAACACGCTTATGTATTTTACTTAAAAAGCTGTTTCTTATCGCTTCCCCTCTACCAGAACATAGGTTCTATGAAGATGGATATTTTCATTTATTTTATTTACTAGTGGACTTTTAGGACTCAGAATAGTGCTGTCACATTCGTTCATTGTTAGTGACTCAGTATTTGTACAAGATAAACTGATTTTTAAGTCAAAATTGTGGTACTCGTTATAGATTGGTTTTGAATACGAAAAGTGCTACTAATTATAAAAGAGCCTATTTTCAGTAATTTGACTTTTTGATTATTACTTATGCAAATGATCCTAGGTTTCAGACAATGATATTAATATTAGCTTGTCGGAAAAAAATTTTAAATGTCAGAAATTATAACGAAAAATTTATATTACATATATGTCAGAACAGTTTTGGTGTATCTTATTCTACTAGCATATAATAACTTTATATAGTAATGTATATACTTTTTATATTTATATTGTGGGCATATCTTTACATGAATTATAATATCTTTAAAGTTTTTAATATGTACATAAATATTATAAATATTTTAATGGCTTCAAAACATTCAATCTTATAAATATTTAAAATCATTTCCAAGGGATCCCCTTGCTTACACTTTTTTATTATGATTAATAATGCAATTTAATTAAAATAAAATTAGATTTATAAACCTTGTAATTATGTTTTCATGGAGTAAGACAATGAAGTAATTCCATGATACTTCAAAATAATGTATTGAAATAAAAATTTGTTTTTCTAAATGGACACAAAACACCACACACGCGAAAGTGGCCCTTTGCTCTGCCAAAACACATTATGTGGTCACTGTATTTTTATAACCATGAAACATCCCAAAAAACAGTTTAGACAGGTGAGCCTGACAGCAATTTAGCCAAGTGGAGACTAAATTTAAGAGGAATTGAAGGTGAAAGGAGTGAGCTAGGCTTCGGGGATGTTAAGAATATGAGAAACACTAACAAATCCTGAATGGAGGTAAAAGAAAATAATCAAGATGTAAATGATATCAGGAAGTCTATAACTGATGATAGTCTGTGGTGAAAAAGTAACGTGTACTTAAAAGAAAGATGTTACACAAAAGCATTCCTGTATGTAATACTGCATTTTCTCACTACAAGTAATTTTTCAAAGAACTGCAATATTTGTTCACTACTGTGTCCTCAGAACCTTAGGAGAGTCATAGCATATTAGAATAAACAATAATTAATTTTTAACTGGCTGATTCTATGTATGTAATAAATATGTAAACACTGGTTCGTAAATAATTTCTACTAATGCGCTACTCATCTCCCAGAAAAAACATTTACACCTATGTCAAATGGAGAAATACGAAATATTAGAGAAAAGTAAAGTTATTTTTGTGCTATTAAGCTTTATAAACAAAACAGTAAATTTCTACATGAAAACAGACAAGGAAAATAAGGAATCAGATTGTTGATTTCTACAATTTGAGTTAAATGAAGACTTGCTCAAGTTTCATGTTATTTGCTTGTATAAAGGTAGTCACAGCTGATGATGAATTTTGAATTGCTTTGAGAAATAAGTCAGTGATTTCTATAAAACTGATTTTGGATTTGGTCTATGCTTTACTGTCAAAGGGTTATTTATTATAAATGCAGTTTGCATACAGTACATTTTTCTTCTAAATATTTTAATAAATTGAAATGTATTTCTCATGTTGAGTTATCCCTAAAGCTTCTCACTTTGACACTTGTAAATTCATTGTAATTTGTTTATTGATTCAACAGGTTATTTTTTTTTCTCACTGGATCATTACAGTTAAAATATTTAATGTATTGAATATAATATATATTTCTATAAAATTAATTATATGTATTTCTATAAAATGCTTTAAATATTTTTGAACAAGTTAAGTATGAAAATAATCTATATTTATTTAATAAATTTTGCTTTACACTTGCTTAGTAACAGACACATAGCTGGTTTTAGAAATAACAAAAATATTTGTTTGACTTCTTTGTAGATTCTGGATATTAGCCCTTTGTCAGATGGGTAGGTTGCAAAAATTTTTTCCCATTATGTTGGTAGCAGTTCACTCTAATAATAGTTTCTTTTGCTGTGCAGAAGCTTTTAAGTTTAATTAGATCCCATTTGTCTATTTTGGCTTTTGTTGCCATTGCTTTTGGTGTTTTAGTCATGAAGTCCTTGTCTATACCTATGTCCTGAATGGTAGTGCCTAGGTTTTCTTCTAGGATTTTTATGGTGTTAGGTCTTATGTTTAAATCTTTAATCCATCTGGAGTTAATTTTTGTATAAGATGTAAAAAGGGGGTCCAGTTTCAGCTTTTTGCATATGGCTAGCCAATTTTCCCAAAACCATTTTTTAAATAGGGAATCCTTTCCCCATTGCTTTTTTTTGTCAGGTTTGTCAAAGATCAGATGGTTGTACATGTGTGGCACTGCCTCCAAGGCCTCTGTTCTGTTCCATTGGTCTATATCTCTGTTTTGGTACCAGTACCATGCTGTTTTGATTACTGTAGTCTTGTAGTATAGTTTGAACTCAGGTAGTGTTATGCCTCCAGCTTTGTTTTCTTTGCTTAGGATTGTCTTGGCTATGTAGACTCTTTTTTTTCATATGAAGTTTAAGGTGGTTTTTTTCCAGTTCTGTGAAAAAGATCAATGGTAGCTTGATGGAGATAGCATTGACTCTATAAATTACTTTGGGCAGTATGGCCATTTTCATAATATTGATTCTTTCTAACCATGAGCATGGAATATTTCTCCATCTGTTTGTGTCCTCTCTCATTTCCTTGAGCAGTGGTTTGTAGTTCTTGAAGAGGTCCTTCACATCCATTGTTAGTTGTATATCTAGGTATTTTATTCTCTTTGTAGCAATTGTGAATAGGAGTTTGCTCATGATTTGGCTCTCTGTTTGTCTGTTTTTGCTGTATAGGAATGCTTATTATTTTTGCACATTGATTTTGCTGAAGTTGCTTATCAGCTTAAGGAGATTTTGGGCTGAGATGTTGGAGTCTTCTAAATATACAGTCATGTCATCTGCAAATAGAGACAATTTGACTTCCTGTTTTCCTAATTGAATACTCTATTTCTTTTTCTTGCCTGATTGCACTGGCTAGAACTTCCAATACTATGTTGAATAGTAGTGCTGAGAAGGTACCCTTGTCTTGTGCCAGACTGCAAAGGGAATTCTTCCAGTTTTTGCCCATTCAGTGTGATATTGGCTGTGGGTTTGTCATAAATAACTTTTATTATTTTGAGATACTTTCCATCAATACGTAGTTTATTGAGAGTTTTTAGCATAAAGTCTGTTGAATTTTGTCGAAGCGCTTCTCTGCATCTATTGAGATAATCAGGCGGTTTTTGTCTTTGGTTCTATTTGGTGGATTACATTTACAGATTTGCATATGCTGAACAGCCTTGCATCCCTGGGATGAAGCCTACTTGGTCATGATAGATAAGCTTTTTGTTGTGCTGTTGAATTCAGTTTGCCAATATTTTATTGATGATTTTCACATTTTCATCATGGATATTGGCCTGAAATTTCCTTTTTCAGTTGTGTCTCTGTCAGGTTTTGGTATCAGGATGATGCTGGTCTCATAAAATGAGTTAGGGAGGATTCCCTCTTTTTGTATTGTTTGGAATAGTTTCAGAAGGAATGGTACCAGGTCCTCTTTGTACCTCTGGTAGAATTTGGCTGTGAACCCATCTGGCCTGGACTTTTTTTGGTTCATAGGCTGTTAATTGCTGCCTCAACTTCAGACCTTATTATTGGTTTATTCAGGAATTCAACTTCTTCCTGGTTTAGTCTTAGAAGGGTGTAAGTGTCCAGGAATTTATCCATTTCTTCAAAATTTACTGGTTTATGTGCATAGAGGTATTTGTGGTAGTCTTTGATGATAGTTTGTATTTCTGTGAAATAGGTGGTGATATCCCCTTTGTCATTTTTTATTGCATTTATTTGATTCTTCTCCCTTTTCTTTATTAGTCTGGCTAGTGATGTTTTTGTTGATCTTTTCAAAAAACCAGCTCCTCGATTTATTGATTTTTTGAAGAGTATTTTGTGTGTCTATCTCCTTTGGTTCTGCTCTGATCTTAATTATTTCTTGTCTTCTACTAGCTTTTGAATTTGTTTGATCTTGCTCCTCTAGTTCTTTTAATTGTGACCTCAGGGTGTCGATTTTAGATCTTTCCTTGCTTCTCATGTGGGCATGTAGGGCTATAAATTTCCCTCTAGACACTGATTTAAATGTGTCCCAGAGATTCTGGTATGTTGTGTCTTTGTTCTCATTGGTGTCAATGAACATCTTTATTTCTGCCTTCATTTCATTGTTTATCCAGTAGTCATTCAGGATCAGGTTATTCAGTTTCCAGGTAGTTGTGTGGTTTTTAGTGAGTTTCTTAATTCTGACTTCTAATTTGATTGCACTGTGGTCTCAGAGACAGTTTGTCATGATTTCTGTTCGTTTGCATTTGCTAAGAAGTTACTTACTTCCAAGTATGTGGTCAGTTTTAGAGTAGGCATGATGTGGTGCTGAGAAGAATGTGTATTCTGTGTATTTGGGGGAGAGTTCTGTAGAAGTCAATTAGGTCTGATTGGTCCAGATCTGAGTTCAAGTCCTGGATATCCTTGTTAATTTTCTGTCTCATTGATCTGTCTAATATTGACAGTGGAGTGTTTAAGTCTCCCAATATTATTTTGTGGTAGTTGATGTCTCTTTGTAAGTCATTAAAAATGTGCTTTCTGTATCTGGGTGCTCCTGTATTGGGTACATAAATATTTAGGACAGTTAGCTCTTCTTGTTGCAGAGAACTTAAACAAATTTACAAGAAAAAAACAAACAACCCCATCAAAATGTGGGCAGAGGATATGAACAGACAATTTTCAAAACAAGACATTTATGCAGCCAACAAACATATAATAAAAATCTCATCATTACTGGTCATTAGAGAAATGTAAATCAAAACCACATTGAGATACCATCTCACACCCATTAGAATGATGATCATTAAAAAATCTGGAGACAACAGATGCTGGAGAGGATGTGGAGAAACAGGAAAACTTTTACATTGTTGGTAGAAGTGTAAATTAATTAGACCATTGTGAAAGACATTGTGGCGATTCCTCAAGGATCTAGAAATAGAAATACCATTTGACCTAGCAATCCCATTATTGGGTATATACCCAAAGAAATTATAAATCAGTATGTTATAGTGACACATACACAGGTATGTTCATTGCAGCACTGCTTACAATAGTAAAGATTTGGAACCAACCCAAATGCCCATCAGTGATAGACTGGATAAAGAAAATGTTGCACATATATACTATGGAGTGGTGTATACTATGCAGCCATAAAAAAGGATGAGCTCATGCCCTTTGCATGAACATGGATGAAGCTGGAAACCATCATTCTCAGTAAACTGACACAAGAACAGAAAACCAAACACCACAAGTTCTCACTCATAATTGGACATCAAACAATGAGAACACATGGACATAGGGAGGGGAACATCACACATTGGGGCCTGTTGAGGGCTGAGGGGATAGGGGAGGAATAGCAGCGGGTGGGGGGATTGGGGTGGGATAACATTAGGAGAAATACCTAATGTTGGTGACGGTGGGATGGATGCAGCAAACCACCATGGCATGTGTATACCTATGTAACAATCCTGCATGATCTGCACATGTACCCCTGAACTTAAAATACAATAATAAAAAAAGATTAGAACACAAATAAATAATATAGAGAACAAACCAAAGAAGAAATAACAAAAATAATCAAATGAGTTTATAATTAATTATTTTGTCCAGCAAACTAGAATAACTTCATGCCACTGGACAATTTAAAAATTGGTACTTGTAAATTATCATCATTCTAACCATGGGTGGTATCACTTTAATTCATATATCAATGATTTACATAAAAAGGTAACTTGCAATGAAGATACTCATTTTAAAACCATTGAAAGATAACTTTTGAAAAAGAAACCAAGACCAAAATCTACACTTACATAGTTACTGTAACTAAGCATAAAATTTAGGTTTTATCTTTTGGAAATTATGGGAAAAGTATAAAAAATAAGAAAGTGGGAGGCCAAAGAAAGGGAAATGAGGCTTGTTGATTTAAGACAGGAAGACAAGATCAAAGGATAATAATACACTAATATTTAGATAGAATTTTAAAAATTATTTTAACCCACTTTACTACACTTACTATTCAAATCAAAGTATATATTATTGTTCCTATTTTATATGAGGGAACAGAGGCTTAAAGAAGAGATCACAGCGTTACCTAATTGTAAATAGCATGATTGAGACTGAAAATTCATTTTTTTTTAAACTTCAAGCCCAGTTCTCTTTTTATCTATTCTACTAGGTAGGATATGATATTAGTTTCAAATCAATATTATTTAAAACAGAGAAAACTTAGTTACTGTCTATATTTTTCCTAGTGAGGTTTTATTATTTCTATAACTGTCTTATCTAGGCTTAGAACAGCACAATGAAAGATAAACCAAAACATGATTCTCTTATTTAGACTCAATCAAGGATCAGTTACAGAGTAAGACACCAGTCAGCTGGTAAAATCTGCAGTTACCAGAAAAGACAACAACAGTTTCTTCCCAACCTTGGAACATTCTGTCCTGGTAAGACTGAATTGCTCTAGAAGGAATCTCTTCTGCCTAAGACTGTGTCTCTGAGAACTCCACTTCTATTCCTCTTTAGCTATTTTAATAGAAAGCTGTTGCCCCAGTTTCACAGAAAATGGAAGACAGAACAGTCACTCAGGACTGCTAGAAGATCCTTTCTACTAACAACTTTGAACTGACATCTCTTAAATATTACCCTGTGGGCCTAGAAACTGGATAACTAATTTGCTATATATGCTGTAGGTGAGTGAAGAGAAGTGAAACATATGCTCCTCTTTCTAAATGTGTGTGTGTGTGTGTGTGTGTGTGTGTGTGTGTGTGTGTGTGTGTATGTACATTCTCACTGGACCATTATAGTTCAAACACTTCTTACATATTTTATGGATTTCTATGAAATGCTATAAATATCTTTGGAACATTACATATATAATACATATATATATGTATACACACATATATATGATAAAACAATCAAAGTTCTTGAAGCTAAATTTGTATCTTGGCATCTTTGAATTTTCCTGGCTTTCCCTGTGGGATGACAGAACCACACTGAAATCTCCTTCTCAAGATTTGCACTGTATTCAATGTTTCATTGTGTTAATCTAAGGAGAACTGGGGTACAGATGTCTCAAGGGTGTATACCTTTAATGTTAGTTGACACTAAAGCCTCATCGCAGCTTGTTTAAAGGGAAATTGTTTAAAAATAATTCCCTGAGCTAGCAGGAGCTGATTCCATTGCAAATAGTAACATTTAGATGGCCTGACACCTATTATTAGCTAAGAGTAGTAGGCCCAGCTGCAACGATGAAGATGATAGACCACAAATACGGGAGACAGAGAGTGACAGAGCCAGCTTAGCCTGAGCACACAGTGTTGGACTGAACATTTTCGCTTACCTTGGCTGAGAGCAACATAAGTACTGCATGAAAATCCAAAATAAAGTTTTCTGCTCTGATGAGTGTTTGTCTATGCCTATACCATGGACTTGGCAGGATGCTTCTGTGACCATAAGAGCTTGCCGTTAGGCCTAAGAACTGCTCCCTGCCCTCTTCCATAACCATGTAAAAAATAAAGCAAGATGACATCATGTAATACTGTTCTTTAGATTGTACTTAATAAGGTTTTGTGTTGAACTTAAAATGTCCACTTTAAATTCCCACAAATTAAAGCTGTATTTGGCATCATACTAAATTTGGTAATGATTTAAACAAATAATGAAACAACAGACACGAAAAATCTTTAAAGATTCCATTCTAAATCGAGGGGACCTTTATTTTTTATTAGCTAATTAGTGTTTTTAATGATTATTCAAAATGAGGTTTGTACTTCTATTTCCTTAGAAATTTTAGCATGTCTCAAAAAACAAAACCTATAGTATTCTAAGGTCATTGTAGAGATCAACATAATTTCATAAGATAATTTTATTCTTCTACTCCAAGTAAGATGAGAAAATAGCCACAATGTTAGGGACAATGTGAATTTTCTCTAGATTTAATACAATTTTAATATAAAAAGATTTTATCTTGTATATATTTACTGCTTGCAAACTGTTAAGTTAATTAATTTAGAAATAATACATTTGATTTAACTATTTCTTCACAGACTGTATGTCAACTTTTACATGTTTATGAGATATTAATTAATCCATTTTAATGACTTTTTTACATTAATGGCAATTACCAGTTGATTAACTCAATAGACACGATTTATAAAACTATTTTTGAAAACTAATGAGCTTACAGATGGTAGTGCTTAATTTAAATATTAGATTACTTAGCAAAAGGAGTTTTTAAAACATAATGGATTATTTCTCCCAACAATTTAAACAAACATGATTTTATTCTACCAAAATTATAATGAAAAACTTTCACTGTCATGTATTTTTCTATGATTATTTTTTCATATGCCATAAAATTTACCATTTTAAAATGTACCGGTTATTGGTTTTAGTACATTCACAAGACTGTGCAGCCATTGCTTCTATCTAATTAAGAATATTTTCATCACTTGAGAGAGAAACCTCATATCCAACAGCAGTCACTCCAGTCTCCCTACACTCCAGCTCCTGGCACCCACTAATCTATTTCTTGTCTTTATGTATTTGCCCACTCTGGATATTTCATATTAATGAAATTCTACAATATGTGGCCTTTGTGTCTGGCTTCTTTCAATATAATGTACTATTAATTCATTCCTTTTTATAGATGAATATTTTCTTGTATGGATACATCACATTTTTGTTTACCCATTCATTTGTTGATAATGATTTGGGCTCTTTCTATTTTTATAAACATTTACATACAAATTTTTGTTTAGACATCTGTTTTCAATTCTCCTGGGTATATCCTTAAGAGTCAAAGACCCAGGTCATATGTAAACTCCATATTTTAAATTTTTAAAGAACTGCCAATCTCTTTTCTAAAGGGGCTATACATGTTATATTCCCACCAGCATCAGTGTCTCCGTTTCTTCAGTTCTTTGCCAACACTTGTTATTTTCCATTTTTTTGATGACAGCCATCTGATTAAATTTTTACCTTCATCACTCTCTATGAAGAAATGATAAAATTTGTATATGGCAAGAAGGGAGAAGTCAAAGATGACTCTAATGTAAGTGACTGGAAGAAAGAGTGCTCTTGTCATTACTGAAAGCAGAGCAGCCAGCAAATGTGATTGGAGAGAAGAGGCTCATTATGAGACTACAGAAGACCACTCATCATTTGTAAGAGCAGGATGAGAACTTAGAAATAAAAATCCGAGTTTACAATGAGTGGTTTTCAGCAATGATAGAATTAATGCAGGGATTTCTGGAGCCATTGGTCTGGGTTTGTATCCAGTCTCCAACTGTCTGTATGACCTTCAGCATTTGACACAACCTTTTTTGTCTACAGCTTCACCACTGATGAAATGAGTATGATAATGATGTGCATCTCAAAAGATCGCTGTGAGAATTAAATGTTAGTAGAATACATGTAAAGTGATGTATAATGTGCCTGTCACATAATAAATGTTAGCTGTTTTTAAAGTGATCACATAATTTATTGCCTAAGGCAGAGCACTGCCACTCTTGAGTATGTCCTGTTTCAGAGATCAAACAAGCATTGTCTCAGCCAAACTGGGATGTGTGGTCTCTTTTCCTATTATTATTGTGAACCTTTGATGCTTTCATTCAGCCCTGAAACAACCTTGGCAGAATGTAAGAGTGATTAAATGAAGAATACTATGGTATTCCTCTTGCTTCAGCCAAAGTTTTGAAACAGTTAAAAAAATTGCTAAATAGGGACATTATGCTTATTTATTAGGTTATTAATCAAAATAATCTAATCATAGAAATCATCACAATTAGAAAGTATTTGTCTTGAATCTTAATTCTGCATCTTACTATGTGTATGTTTTGGTACATTTTTCTCTGCAACTTAGTTTTTTCATCATGAGTCTTATACTTCAGAGGCCCAAGGGAAGCCCTGCTCTTCATAAATATTTATATATCTTAGAAAATTCTACATTGCTTGTATAATAGCTGCCATTATCAAAAGACCGAAAATTATTTAAAATCATGCAGATTCCTTAGTATAAGTAGTAACCAATGTTAACCAGAGAAACTAGGAGTATTCACTCCTAGAAGAGGCCAATCTGTTGGCACATCGCAACAACCAAAACATCAACATAAAACACGACATATGCTGGAACCCAGTACAGTGAAGTTCTTCTTAGTCGATCCAGATAAAGATGTCACCAAGCGTCTTTTAGCATGTGAGCTTGCTGAGCATGTTTCTCTGATGTTTCACCTCAGTGACCCTCCAGCTGTGATATAGTACTGTCATGTCACTCTTTTTCCAGTGCCCTTACACACCACTTACTACATAGTTCTCTCTCTTCTGAACTCTCCCTCCACAAAATCTTTCATTCCTTCTCAAAAATATTAATCTGAGCCTACAACATTTCTTTCTTAATTTGTTATCTACTAATTGAACTAAAGCTCAGCTTTTCTCATTTATGCTTTGTCACTTTCTAGGAAATATGTGGCCACATTCAGCTACAGTGATGGCTACCCAAACAACTGGACAGGTTCTGAGCAATTTACTTTAGTTGATTCCATTGTTAGGTGAACATCGAAGAGTGTCCCTGCACAAATCTGGATGGCATAGCCTACTACACACCTAGGTACATGGCCTATTGTTCCTAGGTTACGAACCTGTGCAGCATGTTACTGTACTAAACACTGTAAGCAACAGTTACACAATGGTAAGTATTTGTGTATTGAAATGTGTCTAAACATAGAAAAGGTACAGCTCTATGTTTATTCCTAAACATAGAAATGTATTATAATCTTATGGGGTCACCATCATATATGTGTATGTATACACACACACACACACAGCCTATTGTGGGCTAAATCGAGGTTATACTGTGCATTGCGGTATTTTTTCAATACATTAATATATTAAAAGGATTTTTAAAAATTAGTGCCATTTGTTATAGAGAGTGAAGTTATCAAGAGATATATTTTTAACAGTAATATGCCTACCTGTATTTGTAAAGAGTGTCAGCAGAAATTAGTAATAGTTACATGGTACACTGTATTGCCTAATAGATCTATAAATGCATAACACATGCAAACAGGAAGAAATTTTAATACAGCAGCATTTGGAATTGCTTATCTCTTCTACCCACATTGAAAGCCAAAACTTTAAGTTCTAGCACTCTTACCTAAAAGAATTCTTTACTTTGTATTTCTCTAAAAATAAAATGAATAAACATGCTTAGAGAATAAGCTCTAAACACATTGCTTAACAGTTAAATACAATTCTCAGTTTTTTTGACTGCAATTGCAAAGTATTTAAACACAAATCTTCATTGAATTTAGTTACATATTCTATGATCTTAGAGACTTTAACTTTTATGGAGATGTAACAAATATAGAACCAGAAGCATTTCTCTTTCTTCCCATTTGCAGTGTCCGCAAAATGCAGATGTTATTGTTCTCTGTTCTTTCTAAATATGCCTCATTTTTACACCTCCCAAGTATATGTCTCTTTCTCCATTTCTCTCTCTTCAGCATTTGAAAGGAATTTAATGATCTTGACCTTTTAGAGGGAAAAAAACAGCTACTATTTTAACACATACCCAATCAAGAAACCCTGTGTTTACATGAAATCATTTGAATTATGGTAGTAATATCTGGGATGGAATCAAAAATACAAATACATATACTTGGGACATGACCTACTGCATGTTAAACAACTATGTGCAAAGTATTTATCACATTAAATAAATATAGTCAGTCTAGCACTGTTGCAGACTGAGTCATGTAATTAGTTACAGCTTGCTGCTGCCTTGAAGATCTTCTAAGACAGTGAAAGAGTCAAATATTGAGTAGAAATATATAAGAAAAAAGAAGTATTTGAGAGTGCAGGTCAAGATGAAGTGAATCCTAAAATAAATTAGTCCACAGGACTAAATACAACTTGGAGGTAAAGGCCTGACACTGAGAACATATATCTACATTGGGATGGATAATTAGCAGATCATTGATACCCTCTGGAGAATAGATCTATCAGATGGATGGAAATAGATGCCAGAAATCAAGTCATTTGCTGAATGAGTTGATAGTGGACAAAGAAAGACAGTTAATAAGGATTACTTTCCTCAAAAGTCAGCCCACGAAAGACAGATTAAAATTTTATTACAATTAACAGTGCATCAATAGCTAGAACCAGGTTCTAATAAATGTAGAAAACAAGAGGGAGACTCATGCAGAAAGTTTCACCTTGGTATTAAGTGGAGAAAGTCAAATGTTTCTGAAGCTGGGAGCTAAAAGGAGAAAGAAAGGAAGATAAACATTGTGATTTTTTTTGAAAAGACTTGAAGGGCCTAAGCTAGAGGATTTCCATCTCCTAGAACTGTGGGAGGAGAGGGTTCCAGAAAGAAAAAGGGGCGAGGAGAAAATTAAAGCCTTAGGATGAGTGAGAAGCATTTTTATTAATTGCCGTAGGGAACACAACAAGCGTATAATTAGAGATGAACACAAGTATTTCTAAGTAGCTGTGAGACCTAGCTGAGACTGAGCTGAAGAAGATAGTCAGGTATCAACCTGAGTGTCTCTTCCCCAGATAAGTCCTTATTGATGAAACTCCTGGGAGATGTTTAGTTATCCCTGCTGTATCTTCTCATTGTGTCCTGCATTTGTATGATTTTTTTTTTGGAGGATTTGTGACTTCCTGTCAATAAAGCAAGCCTTCTGAAGTCTCCATTGTATTCATTTGTGTATATACATTCAAGATCTGCAACATAGAGGATATCTAACATTTTTTGTTATTAATAAATGTCTTTTATTTCCTGGAAGCACTATGTGTTTGAGTAGTGTCTACCCTAGTTGAATATAATTCTAGTTGAAACATCCTATTCCATCTCAAGCAAAGTCAGTTTGGTTATGACCAAACTAATAAATTATTTTCCTGCCTTCTATCTTACATTTCCTTGTATGTTCCGCCTTCATCTGTCCTGTTCTAAACAAACAATATTTGTCTCTTTTCTGTGGGGTGTAATTACCCTTCCTTGAACATTGCAGCACTCCTTTTTTACTGATCCTTTGCAGTTATCCTTAGATGCAATTTTGTTATTGATGGACAGCCTGTTCTGATTCCTTCCTGCCTCATGTGATTTAAATTGCCCTGGAGATTTTTGCATCTGTGTTCATCATGGATATTGGCCTGAAGTTTTCTTTTCTTGTTGAGTCTCTGCCGGGTTTTGGAATCAGGATGATGTTGGTCTCATAAAATGATTTGGGAAGAATTCCCTCTTTTTGTATTG